>NC_057814.1:517566068-517587296 GCF_018294505.1 Triticum aestivum
CCGGCGGTGGGAGGCGGCGGCGCCACGTGGCGGCCTCCGGTTGGGGTGGGCGCGGCGGCGGATGCGTCCGGCCCGATCTGGACGTGTCCTGCGGCGGAGAGGTGTGAGGCTAGGGTTTCGGGACCCGGGATTTCGGAGGAGTGCACAGATTTATAGGTAGAGGGAGCTAGGAGACTCCAATTGAGGAGCGGTTTTCGCCCACACGATCGTGATCCAACAACGGAGAGCATGGAGGGGGTTTAGATGGGTTATTGGGCTGTTTTGGAGGGGTGTTGGGCTGCAACACACAAGAGGCCTTTGCGGTTACCCGGTTAACCGTTGGAGCATCAAATGGCCTCCAAATGGAACGAAACTTGACAGGTGGTCTACCGGTGGTGTACCAAGGCCACTTGGCAAACCTCGGTCCATTCCGAGAACGTTTAACACCCGCTCACGAAAAGAGACAAGAGGGGTGCGCCGGTGCATGTGGGAGTGTCGGATTGCAAAACGGACAACGGGGAAAATGCTCGGATGCATGAGGCGAACACGTATGCAAATGAGATGCACATGATGACATGATATGAAATGTATGACATGAACAAAATGCAAAACGAAAGACAAAACCCAACCACGGAGGTAATATCATAACACATAGCCGAAAATGGCAAGAGTTGGAGTTACAAATATGGAAAGTCACATCCGGGGTGTTACAACACTCCACCACTACAAGAGGATCTCGTCCCGAGATCTAGGACTGAAAGAACTCCGGATATTCGGAACGGAGATGGTCCTCGCGCTCCCAGGTGGCTTCTCGGTCGGAATGGTGTGACCACTTCACTTTCAGGAATTTGATTGACTTGTTGCGAGTCATGCGCTCAGTTTCTTCAAGAACAGCAACGGGATGCTCATGATAAGTCAGATCTTCTTGGAGATCAATCTCTTTGAAGTTGATGGTGCACTCAGGGGTCTTGAAGCACTTGCGAAGCTGTGACACATGAAACACATCGTGCACGTTTGCGAAGTTGGACGGAAGCTCAAGTTGGTAGGCGAGATCGCCTGTTTTGCCAATGATCTTGACAGGACCCACATATCTAGGGGCAAGCTTCCCTTTGATACCGAAGCGGCGAGTGCCTTTCATTGGAGAGACGCGGAGGTAGACATGGTCTCCGATTTCAAAAGCCACATCACGGTGCTTGTCATCATAATAGCTCTTCTGGCGCGATTGCACGGCTTTGAGATTCTCATGAATGACTTTGCACATTTCTTCGGCTTCTGTGATCAAGTCGTTGCCAAGAAGTTGGCGTTCACCTGTCTCGGACCAATTCAGAGGAGTACGACACTTCCTGCCATAGAGAATTTCGAATGGGGCCTTGCCCGCACTTGCTTGGAAGCTGTTGTTGTAGGAGAACTCGGCATATGGGAGGCAATCTTCCCACTTCATACCGAAAGAGATGACACAAGCCCTGCGCATATCTTCAAGGATTTGATTGACTCGCTCGACTTGGCCACTAATTTGAGGATGGAAAGCTGTACTGAAGCGAATGTTGGTGCCCATGGCCTTCTGGAAGGATTCCCAGAACTTAGAAGTGAAGATGCTTCCACGATATGAAGATATCAATTGTGGAATGCCGTGCAAGGAGACAATCCTAGAGGTGTATAGCTCTGCCAACTGAGCTGCTGTGATAGATTCTTTGATAGGAAGAAAATGAGCCACTTTAGTAAGCTTGTCGATGACAACGAAGATATCATCATTTCCACGCTTGGACTTAGGAAATCCAGTCATGAAGTCCATTTTGATATGATCAAACTTCCATTCTGGAATAGCAAGAGGTTGGAGGAGACCAGCTGGTCGTTGGTGTTCTGCTTTCACCCTTCGACAGACATCACATTCGTTCACGAATTGAGCGATTTGTCGCTTCATTCGAGTCCACCAATACGACTGCTTAAGGTCATGGTACATCTTCGTACTTCCAGGATGAATGTAAAGAAGAGAATTGTGCACTTCGTTCATTATGACCTTCCTTAGACCACCTTTAGGAACCACAATCCGGTCCTCGAAGAATAAAGTGTCTTTCTCATCAATGCGATAGCACTTGTATTTGGAAAGACCCTTGGCAATCCCATGTTTCACCTTCTTCACCATGGCATCAAGAAGTTGTGCCTCACGAATTTGATCTTCCAAAGTAGGAGAGACTTGGAGATTGGCAAGAAAGCCTTGAGGAACAACTTGGAGGTTCAGTTTGCGGAAAACTTCACAAAGGTCCGGTTGGAAGGGCTTAAGAATTAAGCTGTTGCAGTAAGCCTTCCTGCACAAAGCATCTGCAATGACGTTGGCCTTGCCTGGAGTATATTCAATACTTGGATTGTACTCTTGAATCATTTCGACCCATCGAGTTTGCCTGAGGTTGGGCTGAGTGAAGATGTACTTGAGACTCTTGTGATCGGCGAATATGTCCACTTTCCTTCCCAACAAGAGATGTCTCCATGTTATTAATGCATGGACAACTGCTGCCAAATCAAGATCGTGAGTGGGGTAGTTCTTTTCGTTGGGCTTCAAGTGACGAGAGGTATAGGCCACAACTTTCTTCTCTTGCATTAACACATCACCGAGACCTTGAAGAGAAGCATCACAGAAGACTTCCAATGGCTTGGATTCGTCAGGAGGAGTTAAGACAGGAGCCGTGACAAGTTTCTCTTTGAGAGTGTTGAAAGCAACGTCACACTCAGGAGTCCAGACATACTTCACACAACGTCACACTCAGGAGTCCAGACATACTTCACATGCTTCTAGAGGAGGTTGGAAAGAGGCTTTGCATTCTTAGAGAAATTCTCAACGAATCTTTGAAAATAGCTTGCAAGTCCAAGAAAACTGCGAAGCTGCTTGACATTCTGAGGAGGTTCCCAATTCACAACTGCAGACACACCTTCTTGGGATTAACAGCGATGCCCTTGGCAGAGATGATATGACCAAGGTAAAGAACTTCGTCAAGCCAAAACTCACATTTGGAAAACTTCGCATAGAATTGATACTCTCTGAGCTTGTCGAGCACCAATCGCAAATGTTTGGCATGGTCCTTCTTATTCTTGGAGAAGACCAAGATATCATCGAGATACACCAGCATGAATTCATTGGTGTAGGGGTTGAAGATGAAGTTCATCATTCGAGAGAATGTTGGAGGAGCATTGACAAGGCCGAAAGACATGACAGTATATTCATAAGAACCAAAACTTGTTCTGAATGCTGTCTTGGGAATATCTTGTTCGCGAATGCGAATCTGATGATAACCCATACGAAGGTCAAGCTTGGAGAATACTTTAGCACCTTTAAGTTGCTCGAATAGCTCATTGATGTTGGGAAGTGGATACTTGTTCTTTATTGTCTTCTTGTTCAATGGGCGGTAGTCGACACAAAGTCGGTCCGTGCCATCCTTCTTCTGGACAAAAAGAACACCACAACCCCATGGAGATGAACTCGGTCTGATCAGACCCAGACGCTCTTGTTCATCGAGCTGTTTCTTCAATTCCTTCAGCTCCTTGGGTCCAAGCTTATATGGACACTTGCAAACGGGTTCCGTGCGAGGCTCAAGATCGATAACGAACTCGACTGGCCGATGAGGAGGCATACCGGAAGCTCTTCTGGAAAGACATCTTGGTACTCATAAACGACTGGAATCTGAGAGATTGTGTCTAGCTCGCCCTTCTCATTGAGAGAGAATAACCGAATGGTCTCATCACGAGCGGCATAGATGATCACATCCTCAGAAGAGTGTGTCAATTGAATTTCCCTGGCAGCACAATCAAGTTGAGCCTTATGCTTAGAAAGCCAGTCCATCCTGAGAATTAGATCAATATCGGAGTCGCCAAGAACCATTGGAGAAGATAAAAATTTATAGTCCCCCATCTTGATAGAAACATCCGGAACCATGTAGCTTGCGTTCATGCATTTGCCCGGAGAGACAACTGCTAACGGTCTAGGCAAATCTTGGAAAGGCAACTCATGCTTAGATGCAAAAGGTCTTGAGATGAAACTAAGTGATGCACCAGTGTCAAAAAGAACTTTTGCAGGAAAGTCGTTAACAGGAAGATTACCCATGATCACTTCTGAAGAGTCCTCTGCCTGAGCTGCGTTCATCATGTTGACCTTTGCAAACTTGGAATTATGCTTGACCACTGCATTGCTTGAAGATCTCACAGGAGGAGGAGGCGGAAGGCGCCTTTGGTTGAAGCACTTGTTTGCATAGTGACCTTTCTGCTGACACTTGTTGCAAGTCACCTCTGAGAGCAGACGATGATAAGGAGCATTTGGCCTTGGAGCTTGATTCTGAGACTTGTTCTGATGGACTGGGTTGGGTGGGTGGGAAGATCCATGGCCACCTTTGCTCTTCTGCTGGAAAGGCTGACAAAACGGAGGAGGAGGAGGCAACCAGAACTTCTGTTGCTTAGCTGCCACTAGTGAGGAAGAAGAAGACTGAACTGCGTTCTTGACTCTCTTCTTAGAAGCCTCACACTTGAGCTGAGCAGCTTCTTGCTTTAGTGCCATGTTGTAGAATTCATCATACTTGGTCGACTCGAAAAGCACGAGAGCTAATTGCAGATCTTCTCTGAGGCCACCTCTGAATTGATAAATCATGCTCTTTTCATCAGGGACGTCTTGCTTAGCGAAGCGAGCGAGTTTCTGAAACTGGGTGTTGTATTGATACACGGACATGCTGCCTTGCTTGAGATTGCGGAACTCCTCATGCTTGCTCTCAACAACACTTTGTGGAATGTGGTGAGCTTTGAAGTCTCGGCGGAAATCATCCCAGGTAATCACACGACCTCCTCTGGAATCTTTGTATTGTTGATACCACTCGGCAGCTTGATCCTTGAGTTGAAAAGAAGCAAACTTGACAAAGTCCTCAGGCCTGACATTGCTACATTCAAAATGCTTGTTGATGTCCACGAGCCAATCATCGGCGTCTGTGGCCTCGGCACAGTAGCTGAAAGACTTCGGCTAATTTGCAAGGAACTGGTTGACGGTAGCGAAGTGAGGCTGATCGTTGCCTTGCCCTTGATTTCCTTGGTTTCCTTTCCCTTGGGTGCGCTCTTGCAAGAGTTGCAAAATCATCTGGGCATTGGCGTTGGTGGCTGCCATGACAGCTTGCCATGCCTCCGGAGGCGGAGGGTTCGCCTGACTCCCATTATTGCGTTCCGGATTCTAAAGAGGGTGACATCCGTTAGCATCTTGATAGACAGATAGACAAGTTGAATCAACGGATAGAAATTGCAACATATAGTCTTCACAATAAACATTCGAACGAGGATGAACGAATGAATTCCATAGTAAATCATCACACTTCCATAAGTTGAGAAGCCACTTAGAAAAAGGTATGGAATCAACATTTGACTTCGAAGCAACTCGAATACCACAACTCAAAACAAAACAAAGGATTGGCTTGTAGAATGAGCCGGAACAAACATATGATAGAGATTTTGTCCGAAGTTTTCGTGGTGGGGCCCACACGGGCTCGATCGTACATCACCATCATGTACAAGGCAGTGCACATGACATACTGTGACACCCAAAAAAATTTATTTTGGTTTTATCAAAATCATTTATTTGATTTGAGGAGGGTATTTAAATTTTCTGCTAAAAGAACTTTCCCTCTCAAAAATTTCCTCTTTGACAAATGTTTTGTTTGGTTTCATCCTAGACTTGACTGTTGGTCTTGGAGGTTTTTCATCTCATGTTGGCTCAAATGTTTTTCATTTGGAAAAATATATTTGAAAATCTTTTAAATAGCCCTATGGCATTTGGAGTGATATCTTCCCCTTTCAAAAATCCCTCTTGCCATGACCTAAGTGGAAATCCCCTCCCATAAGCCTTTCCCCATCTTTGGATCTTGATATACTTCAAATCCAGCAGTTTGAACCTTCCCAAAAAATTTCTTCCATTTAATTCTTATCAAAAATAATTTCTGCCCTCTACTCTAGCTCTTGGAGATTTACAAAGGAGCTACCCTTTCTACTTTGAGTTTGGCCTCCAAACCAATCTCCCTAGCTAGTTCTTAGAGCCCTCAACCAAGATCCATGAAGATCTACTGGCCTCCAGTTCAAATATTTCAAATTGTGCTTGCTGCAAGTTTGGACCATATTTGCCAAATTTGATGAAATTCAATTGTTTTCTCCTCCTAAAAATCTGAGAAAATCCAGGCAGCCTCTGGATGCACTGAGAGGTCACCTCACCAAGTCCCAACTCCAGAATTTTTTTTCTTCATGCCAAATCATTTCGTCGAACACCTGATGGACACTGTTGCTGTCGATGTTCAGAGTTCAGTTAAACAGTTTCAGTGAGCACTGTAGTTTTCTTCAGAGACCATTCTCGATCTCGCCAGTACCGCGGTGGCGCCATGCTCCCTGTCCCCTCCTTCTTATCCCTGCGCTGCACAATCGCCTGGAGGTTTGCGGGCATCGGCGACGAGCAGGAGGAAGTGCGCCACCCCGTGAGCGACGGCAGCAGCGGCTTTCCGGCTGCCAGAGAGAGGCGCAACATGGACGGCGCCGTCCAGCGCCGCCCAAGCCACCGGAGGCCGCCGCGTGGCCACCCACTCGCCCGTGCGCGCTGCCATCCTTCGTCGTGAACTGCTAGGCGCGGAGCGCGCTCTCCGCCGCCGCCGTGCCCGTACGACCGCCCCGTCGAGGATCGGCGCATTACGGCAAGCCCGACTGAGGTTTAGCGGGGGAACAACACCAGTGAACCTCCCTGATGTTGCCTGGCCACTTAAACTCCCTGCCCAACCCCTGCCTCGCCGTAATCGCTCGCCGGAGCTACCCCGTTCACGGCCACCCCCTCGGATCACCTATAAATAGAGGCCCCGAGCTCGAACTCAAACCCACACCACCTCTGCACTCCACCAATACCACGCCAAGCCACTGGAAGAGCCCCGAGGGAGCCTTCTTCCCCAACTCCGGCCGCCTCGACCCGCCACGGGGTCCAGCTCGATTCACCCCCGTGCGTGCACCTCTACCTCTCAGCTCTTGCCAGTAGCTTCCTAATGCATCCACTCTCCTGACCCGCGCTTCAATTTGGAGTTTGCAGCACCCACCGGAGTACTCCACCATCGCCCGAACCACCGTTCGCCGGAGAAAGTGTCGCTGTCGACGTGGTGCTCTCCGACGACCAAGTCCACCACCCACCGACGCGGAAGAACACCCTGAAACTCTTGGTACACTCCGATCTCTCTGCCTCACCGTGGTTCGACGCCGGCGACCATCGCAGCCTTCGGGCGCCGGCGAGCTCCATTGGAGTTTTAAACCTAACGGGTGGACCCCCCCGTCAGCCTCTCTTCTTTTCCCCCCTCGAACCGTTTTCTGTTGACGCCTTCGGGCAAATGCGCTTTCTCTTTGGGTTGGCGCATTTCTTTCCGAACCGTTTTCTGGTTTTTCAAACAAGTCCCTGGTTCTTTTCTGTTTCATCACAGATCAGTCCCTGGACTAAAACCCTTATAACTTCTTAATAAAAGATGATTTTTGATTGATTCTTTTTCTGTCAGTCTTGTATTTTTGTCTAGTTTTTTATAGTATTTATTTGGAACAATTTTTATGCACGCGTCGATGTTCACATTAGTATACGGTTTTGTTATATCATAGGTTCCGGAAGAGGTGACGGAACCGCAAACTTCGCCGAGCTAGACTCCGACTTCTCCGAACCAGGCAAGAATGTTTGAACCTTTGATATGGCGGGTGTTTTGCATGTTTGCTTGAATGGTTTGTGCATGGCATAGGAGCATCGGTGAGTATTTCGTTGCATGCAAGGCAACTGACCGTGTGTTTCAAAGTTATCATGATCTTTGATGAGAGATGACCTGATCATGTGGTGACATGAAAGGTAGCAAGATGGTATTGTTGTAGCATGCCAGTCTTACGTCATCTGATAAACTCCGATGTTAACGTGGACTGAGCCACGTTACCGTCCTTCCCCTTTCGTGCTGCCACATGTTTTCTGCAAAGGATACGGTTTAGTAAGTTGTTAACCTCTTTCCGTGTACACACCAAATAGAGGGGCCGGGATGAGGGTTCCATGGCCCTGGATTAAAGCCAGTCATCCGGTCAGGGGGCATGGGTGTTTCCGGTTGGGACCGAGAGGGGGGCACCCCTTAGAGCGCGCGTATATAAATTTGATCCCATGCTACGCGAGGTTGTAGCCTCCCCGTCTCAAAGTTTTTCTTGAAGGTTGCCGAGGGTGATTCCTGGCATCGGAATGTTGAATGGGTGTGTACTGGTTAGATGTGTTTCTCCTAAAACACCGTAAACGGAACTAGTCCCTGTGACTACTGAAATCCGTTGGCTGTGGTTAAAGTACAAACTCTGCAGAGTCAAATCCTTCCGAGTCATCGTGTCCATGGTCAAGGACCATGGCCAGCATATCCATATCTATGTCGGTCCTCGTGGTAAAATCCCCGGTGATCAAGCTTGAGTGGTATACCCGTTTGAATTGTTGTTCCTGTGGATGGACTACCCTTTTATTTATCTCGTACCTGAATATTCCTTTGAAATGATTTAAATTCATGAGCTACTGAGATATTAAGTTATGAAATATAAGCCCTTTATGTGATGTCGCTCAGACGTCCGACTGTGGCACTCTTGTCATTTACTTTCGATATAAGCCCTTTATGTGGTGTCGCTCAGACGTCCGACTGTGGCACTCTTGTCATTTACTTTTGATATAAGCCCTTTATGTGATGTCGCCCCAGACGTCCGACTGTGGCACGCCCGTTATTTACTTTTGATATAAGCCCTTTATGTGATGTCGCCCCAGACGTCCGACTGTGGCACGCCCGTTATTTACTTTTGATATAAGCCCTTTATGTGATGTCGCCTCAGACGTCCGACTGTGGCATGCCCATTATTTACTTTTGATATAAGCCTTGTATGTGGTGTCACCTTGACGCCCGACTGCGGCATTGTTATTTCATCTGCATCCTTTCGAGGAGTCATTTAGACACTCGATTGGCCTTCAGTATTACTTTGGGATTTCGGGAGGACTACCGCCCGACTTCCCTTTTATTTCCCACGCACTGCCATCTCGTTGTTTGAGTGCGTTCTATTAATCTGTTCATATGCATCATGTTTACATTTGTTATATCTTATGTCCGAACTGTCTTGCGAGTACTTTCATAGTACTCACCTGGCTTGTTGATTTGGCCAGATGTTGACGAAGGCGATCTCTTGGATGAAGAGTTTGATAGTGAGTCCGACGCCTAGAGGAGTCCCAGTCAGTCCCGTGCGATCCTGGATATTGGTCACTTGTATTATATACGCTTCCGCCACCCACAATAAGGATCCTCAAGCCTCACTCCGACGCTCGAAGAGCTGTTAGATTCAGGAGTCATGTCACCCACTTCGCTGTGATATTTCCACCACCGCTTTTATCGTGAGTTAGTAGTTATGCCACCCTATCCGCCTTTATGTGTCATTTGCGTGTTTGTAATAAGTTGTTGGGCAGTCTCCGCTCAACCTTGTATTATATTCACTACTCCTGGTTTTTTTTCTGTGATCAAGAAATTGTCTACCCGTGAGAAGGAATTCTTCTCCACTGGTCCGTAAAAGGGATCGGTTTCTCAATAAATATTTTTATTGGAAAACCGGTCGTGACAAGCTTGGTATCAGAGCCAGGCTGACTGTAGGAAGCCACTAGGTGCGATCGCTAATCGGTTATTAGCGTCTTTAGTGCTTTTTCAGCATTTTGCAAATGTAGCTATTTTCTGTTGGTCATCATAAATTTATGACGTGACTACTCAGAATTTTTGCCTACTTTTGTAGATGGCTGGCAGCAACTGCGAGACCCGGGTGTTCACTAATGTTCCCGAGGGGTTTGTCAAACTCCTCGTCTCCATCACCAAGCTCGCGATCGGGCCAGTGACTCGTCCAGAGTTCACGCTTTACCAGCACAAGCTCAGCGACGACGTGTCTATGCACCAGGCCGTGGTGCAATTCAAGGGGGGACGTTCTGCGTCTCGCCACTTCCGTTTTGTGGGAAGGGCCATGCCTACGGAGAGGCATGCCATGCAGATGGCTGCCCGTGAGGCGATAGCTCGCCTTCGGGACATTCTTCCTTCGATGAAGACTCGTCGCTACCGCTACCTCCCATGCCATGTGCCATATACTTGTCACTATGCATTTGCCTGCCATAGGGGAGAGCGAGATGAAGCTATCGAGATGCTTGTTGAGTATCTCAAAGTTCTGGAGGAAGATTTCGACAACCTCGTGGACGATCTTGTGGCTGCCCGCATGGACTTAGTTCGGGGCGGTTCTGCCAGCAGGAAGGAGCTTCTCCACATGGCACCGCCACTGACGTTCGTCTCGTCCTCAGCATCCTATTCACCTGCCATTCTGGCCACCGCTCGCCGTCTGCCTACCACTGAGGAGTTCGACCGGGTCATTGCTCCTACTCCAGTCAGAGCTGCACCACCTGTCGCACCCGCGCCATCACCTCAGCACAGTGCTACACGCTTGGAGCATATTAGGGAGGAGGTGGAGGTTGAGTCTCCTGCACCGCTGGGTCTTACCCTCGGCAAGGGGAAGGACATCTTCACCATCTCCGACTGAGTGCGCCTAGTCGCCGCGCATTGTGCCTGCATGTATGATATGTTTTTATGTGCGTTAGTTTGTAGTATTTGTGTGCGCGTCATGTAGGGTCCCGGAGGAGTGTGCTAGCCTAAATAACATGTCAGGAGTGTGTGCGCACATCCGGAGTGATGTATCGTATGTTTGCGTATCGCGTGTAAGTTTTGTGCTAAGCAGTCCTTCTCCGTGTGAAATCGTTTATGTCCTTGAAAAATCTTGAGGTCTTTTAAATTTTTGTCTCTGCAAGATTTTCCTTGTGCCACATAGTTTTTCTCATAAATTTTGCAAAATAATACCCCAGAGTGGAAAATGTCTCGTCCGTGGACTCTTTCCATGCCAAATCCCCCAGAAGAAGTTTATGGAACACAGACAAGCAACAACTTCACTCAGGGACAGTCTAGTCAACAGGACAGCGAGGCAGCCTTATCTCAAGTATGCCGCCTTTTCGAACAAAGCCAATAGCAACACCAAGAAATGATGAATCACGTCATCAATATGGGGAATCACCGTGAGCCATACCAACCACACTCCAAGTTGTCTGAACTGCAGAAGACACGCCCTCCAACGTTTGCTCACACTGATAGGCCGCTTGAAGCCGATGATTGGCTTCGTGACATCGAAAGAAAGTTGATTATTGCTCAATGTTCTGACCATGAGAAGGTGCTTTATGCACCTCACTACCTCACTGGAGCAGCTGCAGCATGGTGGGAGAACTTCCTACACATGCATCCCAGTGAACATAACATCACCTGGGAAGAGTTTAAGGAAGGCTTTCGTGGGGCACACATCCCCAGGAGCATCATAAAAATCAAGAAAAGAGAATTTGATGACCTCAAGCAGAGAGGCATGACAGTGACGGAATACAACAGTCAGTTTACCCAGCTATCTCGTTATGCCTACGACGAGCATATGACTGAGAACAAGAGGATGGAAAAATTCTTGGACGGCCTGGCACCGGCACTAAGATGCCAACTGGTTGTACACACTTTCCCAGATTTCAAAACTCTGGTTGACAAGGCCATTACTTTGGAGAATGAGCGCCGCATTCTGGAAGATATTCGTAAGCGAAAGAGGGACAAGACGACTCTTGCTCGCAACAACCAAAGCAAGACTGATGTTCAGAGGAATGAAGCGAGAAAATCCACGACGACTGCTCTAAGGCCAACCAGACAGTTTCATTCAAGGGACATGGACTTTACATACCATCCAGGGGTCACTTGCTATGCTTGTGGTGAAGAAGGGAACTATGCCAAACAGTGCCCAAAGCCAAGGAACTCGGCCCCCAAGCCGAACAATGGTGGGAATAATCCAGCCCCCAAGCGCAACAATTTCAACCCCAACAACAATCACAGGAAGGGTCACCTGAACCATGTGACCAGGGAAGAAGCGCAGAATGCCCCAGACATCGTGCTCGGTACGTTCCCTGTCAACACGGTACCTGCCACGGTTTTGTTTGATTCTGGAGCTTCTCACTCATTCATTTCGAAGAGTTTTGTTTTGCAACATGGTTTTCCGATACTTCCTTTGGAAAAATCTATGATCATCAAGTCCCCCGGGAATAAGCAGATCACTCAGAGTTACTGCCAAGGAGTGATTATTGAATTCGAAGGATTAAGGTTTCAGGCTAATCTCATCGTGTTGGAAAATAAAGGACTGGATGTCATCCTAGGGATGGACTGGTTGACCACCAACAAGGGATTTATTGACTGTTTCAATCAGACCGTGATTCTCACTCACCATCACGGCAAGACAATAAAAGTTACCGCTCAAGAGAGACCACGGTCACGGCAACCAAAATTGAACAAAGTGGACATTTCAGAACTGAGAAAAGTTCCAGTGGTGTGCGAGTTTCCTGACGTATTTCCTGAAGAACTACCAGGCATGCCACCAGACCGAGAGATAGAGTTCAGCATTGAACTAGCACCTGGCACCACTCCCATCTATAAGAAACCTTATAGAATGGCACCCTCAGAATTGGTAGAATTGAAGAAGCAGATAAAGGAATTACTGGACAAAGGATTTATTCGAGCCAGCTCCTCACCTTGGGGTTCGCCAGTATTATTCGCCAAGAAAAAGGATGGGACACTGAGATTGTGTATAGACTATCAAGCTCTCAATATGGTCACCATCAAAAACAAATATCTGATGCCACGGATAAATGATTTGTTTGACCAGCTCGCACAAGCCAAGGTGTTCTCAAAAATTGATTTAAGATCGGGATATCATCAATTAAAAGTACGGACAGAAGATATCCCTAAGACAGCATTCACCTCCAGATACGGTTTATATGAGTTCACAGTAATGCCGTTTGGACTGACGAACGCCCCCGCATATTTCGTCCACCTCATGAACAAAGTGTTTATGAAATTTATGGACAAATTTGTTGTGGTGTTCATTGACGATATTCTGGTATATTCAAGGACACCAGAAGAGCATGCTAAACATCTCAGAATTGTTTTGGGAGAATTAAGGAAACATCAATTGTACGCCAAATTTAGCAAGTGTGAATTTTGGCTAAGGCAAGTTGGTTTCCTAGGCCATATATTAACCCAAGAAGGCGTGGCCGTAGACCCAGAAAAAGTCAAAGCCATACCTGACTGGAAACCACCAGCCAACGTGACAGATGTGCGGAGTTTCCTGGGAATGGCCGGATATTATAGAAGATTTATTGAAGGATTCTCCACTGTGGCAAAACCAATGACACAGTTGCTCAAGAAAGACAAGAAGTTTGTATGGACGGAAGCGTGCGAGAAAAGCTTCCAAGAACTCAAGAAGAAACTAACAACAGCACCAGTTTTGATCATGCCAGACATACACAAGAGTTTTGAAGTGTATTGTGACGCATCCCAGAAGGGCCTCGGGTGTGTGCTGATGCAGGATGGCAAAGTTGTCGCGTATGCTTCCAGGCAACTACGGAAGCATGAGTAAAATTATCCAACTCATGACTTGGAGCTAGCAGCGGTCATCCATGCACTCAAGGAGTGGAGGCACTTTCTGTTGGGAAATCGTTGTGAAATATATACAGACCATAAGAGCCTTAAATATATTTTCACACTACCAGAACTAAATTTACGCCAACGACGCTGGTTGGAATTGGTCAAGGACTATGATGTCGGCATTCACTACCATCCAGGGAAAGCAAATGTAGTGGTAGATGCTCTTAGTCGGAACCCCAGCCCGGGCAACGACGGTCCACAAAACTTGAGGCCTGAGTTTCAGCAGGAGTTCGCTAGACTCAACATGGTGTTAGTCTCTGAGGGCAACGTATCAAATCTAGAGATACATCCCACTCTAATGGAACAAATTAAGAAGGCTCAGCATGGACATCCCAGCATCGAAGGTATAAAGAGGAAGATGAGCCTTGGCAAGGCTTCAGAGTTCGTCACAGACAATGAAGGAATATTATGGTACGGGGACAGACTTTGCGTACCTAACATTGAGGAACTCAAGCAACAAATCCTAACCGAAAGCCACACCGCTCCATACTCGATCCACCCTGGAGGAACCAAAATGTACAAAGCCATTCAGGAAAGATTTTGGTGGCACGGTATGAAAAGGGATATAGCCGCATTTATTGCTTGTTGCGATTCATGTCAGCGCATTAAAGCCGAGCATCAAAAGCCAGCAGGGCTACTCCAGCCAAACAGGATACCCGAGTGGAAATGGGATGAAATTGGAATGGACTTCATCGTCGAACTACCTCGATCGCAACGCGGAAATGATGCCATATGGGTCATCACAAATAGGCTAACCAAGGTAGCACATTTCATTCCCGTGAAGACGACCTACTCCACTCAAAGGCTAGCCAAGCTTTATCTCTCCCGTATAGTTTGTCTGCATGGAGTCCCAAAGACTATAATATCCGACCGAGGCACCCAATTTGTCTCTAAATTTTGGGATCACCTGCAACAAGCTCTGGGCACGCAACTAGCTTTCAGTACAGCGTACCACCCTCAGACTGATGGACAGACGGAACGCGTGAACCAAATCCTAGAGGACATGCTGAGAGCCTGTGTGCTCACCTATGGATCCAGTTGGGAAGAAAGTTTGCCGTATGTCGAGTTTGCTTACAACAACAGTTACCAAGCCAGCCTGCAAATGGCACCTTTTGAAGCACTGTACGGATGGAGGTATCGTACCCCACTAAATTGGTCAGAAACAGGTGACAGTCGTATCTTCGGCCCAGACATGCTCAAGGAAGCCGAGGAGAAGGTTAAACAGATCAGGGACAGACTCAAGACAGCTCAAAGCCGACAAACGAGCTATTACGATCGAAAACATCGTGAAGTCAGCTTTGAACCCGGTGATTACGTATACCTCCGAGTGTCTCCTATGAGGGGCCTGCAACGGTTCAAAATTAAGGGGGAGCTAGCCCCGAGATTTATTGGACCCTTCTGTATAGCTGCACGAAGAGGCACAGTAGCCTACCAGCTAGACCTACCCCAGGAACTGTCAGACGTCCACAACGTGTTCCACGTCTCCCAGTTGAGGAAATGTGTGAACAGCCCGGAGAAGCAAGTATCTCATGAAAGCATTGATGTGCAACCAGACCTCACCTACAGAGAGCGACCAGTAAAGATATTGGAAGAGTCTGAAAGGAGGACCCGTCAGAAAACGATAAAATTTTTCAAGGTTCAGTGGAGCAATCACACCGAGGATGAAGCTACGTGGGAAAGAGAAGATTTTCTCCTGGAAGAGTACCCACATCTATTTGAGGATCAGCTGAAATCTCGAGGACGAGATTTTTCCTAAGGGGGTAGGTGCTGTGACACCCAAAAATTTTTATTTTGGTTTTATCAAAATCTTTTATTTGATTTGAGGAGGGTATTTAAATTTTCTGCTAAAAGAACTTTCCCTCTCAAAAATTTCCTCTTTGACAAATGTTTTGTTTGGTTTCATCCTAGACTTGACTGTTGGTCTTGGAGGTTTTTCATCTCATGTTGGCTCAAATGTTTTTCATTTGGAAAATTATATTTGAAAATCTTTTAAATAGCCATATGGCATTTGGAGTGATATCTTCCCCTTTCAAAAATCCCTCTTGCCATGACCTAAGTGGAAATCCCCTCCCATAAGCCTTTCCCCATCTTTGGATCTTGATATACTTCAAATCCAGCAGTTTGAACCTTCCCAAAAAATTTCTTCCATTTAATTCTTATCAAAAATAATTTCTGCCCTCTACTCTAGCTCTTGGAGATTTACAAAGGAGCTACCCTTTCTACTTTGAGTTTGGCCTCCAAACCAATCTCCCTAGCTAGTTCTTAGAGCCCTCAACCAAGATCCATGAAGATCTACTGGCCTCCAGTTCAAATATTTCAAATTGTGCTTGCTGCAAGTTTGGACCATATTTGCCAAATTTGATGAAATTCAATTGTTTTCTCCTCCTAAAAATCTGAGAAAATTCAGGCAGCCTCTGGATGCATTGAGAGGTCACCTCACCAAGTCCCAGCTCCAGAAAAAAAATTCTTCATGCCAAATCATTTCGTCGAACACCTGATGGACACTGTTGCTGTCAATGTTCAGAGTTCAGTTAAACAGTTTCAGTGAGCACTGTCGTTTTCTTCAGAGACCGTTCTCGATCTCGCCAGTACCGCGGTGGCGCCTTGGTCCCTGTCCCCTCCTTCTTATCCCTGCGCCGCACGATCGCCTGGAGGTTTGCGGGCGTCGGCGACGAGCAGGAGGAGGTGCGCCACCCCGTGAGCGACGGCAGCAGCGGCTTTGCGGCTGCCAGAGAGAGGCGCAGCATGGACGGCGCCGTCCAGCGCCGCCCAAGCTACCGGAGGCCGCCGCGTGGCCACCCACTCGCCTGTGCGCGCTGCCATCCTTCGTCGTGAACTGCTAGGCGCGGAGCGCGCTCTCTGCCGCCGCCGTGCCCGTACGGCCGCCCCGTCGAGGATCGGTGCATTACGCCAAGCCCGACCGAGGTTTAGCAGGGGAACGACACCAGTGAACCTCCCTGATGTTGCCTGGCCACTTAAACTCCCTGCCCAACCCCTGCCTCACCGTAATCGCTCGCCGGAGCTACCCCGTTCACGGCCACCCCCTCGGATCGCCTATAAATAGAGGCCCCGAGGTCGAACTCAAACCCACACCACCTCTGCACTCCACCAATACCACGCCAAGCCACTGGAAGAGCCCCGAGGGAGCCTTCTTCCCCAACTCCGGCCGCCTCGACCCGCCACGGGGTCCAGCTCTATTCACCCCCGTGCGTGCACCTCTACCTCTCAGCTCTTGCCAGTAGCTTCCTAATGCATCCACTCTCCTGACCGGCGCTTCAATTTGGAGTTTGCAGCACCCACCGGAGAACTCCACCATCGCCCGAACCACCGGCCGCCGGAGAAAGTGTCGCTGTCGACGTGGTGCTCTCCGACGACCAAGTCCACCACCCACCGACGCGGAAGAACACCCTGAAACTCTTTGTACACTCCGATCTCTCTGCCTCACCGTGGTTCGACGCCGGCGACCACCGCAGCCTTCCGGCGCCGGCGAGCTCCATTGGAGTTTTAAACCTAACGGGTGGACCCCCCCGTCAGCCTCTCTTCTTTTCCCCCCTCGAACCGTTTTCTGTTGATGCCTTCGGGCAAATGCGCTTTCTCTTTGGGCTGGCGCATTTCTTTCCGAACCGTTTTATGGTTTTTCAAACAAGTCCCTGGTTCTTTTCTGTTTCATCACAGATCAGTCCCTGGACTAAAACCCTTATAACTTCTTAATAAAAGATGATTTTTGATTGATTATTTTTCTGTCAGTCTTGTATTTTTGTCTAGTTTTTTATAGTATTTATTTGGAAATTTTTTGGAACAATGTTTATGCACGCGTCGATGTTCACATTAGTATACGGTTTCGTTATATCATAGGTTCCGGAAGAGGTGACAGAACCGCAAACTTCGCCGAGCTAGACTCCGACTTCTCCGAACCAGGCAAGCATGTTTGAACCTTTGATATGGCGGGTGTTTTGCATGTTTGCTTGAATGGTTTGTGCATGGCATAGGAGCATCGGTGAGTATTTCGTTGCATGCAAGGCAACTGACCGTGTGTTTCAAAGTTATCATGATCTTTGATGAGAGATGACCTGATCATGTGGTGACATGAAAGGTAGCAAGATGGTATTGTTGTAGCATGCCAGTCTTACATCATCTGATAAACTCCGACGTTAACGTGGACTGAGCCACGTTACCGTCCTTCCCCTTTCGTGCTGCCACATGTTTTCTGCAAAGGATACGGTTTAGTAAGTTGTTAACCTCTTTACGTGTACACACCAAATAGAGGGGCCGGGATGAGGGTTCCATGGCCCTGGATTAAAGCCAGTCATCCGGTCAGGGGGCATGGGTGTTTCCGGTTGGGACCGAGAGGGGGGCACCCGTTAGAGCGCGCGTATATAAATTTGATCCCATGCTACGCGAGGTTGTAGCCTCCCCGTCTCAAAGTTTTTCTTGAAGGTTGCCGAGGGTGATTCCTGGCATCGGAATGTTGAATGGGTGTGTACTGGTTAGATGTGTTTCTCCTAAAACACCGTAAACGGAACTAGTCCCTGTGATTACTGAAATCCGTTGGCTGTGGTTAAAGTACAAACTCTGCAGAGTCAAATCCTTCCGAGTCATCGTGTCCATGGTCAAGGACCATGGCCAGCATATCCATATCTATGTCGGTCCTCGTGGTAAAATCCCCGGTGATCAAGCTTGAGTGGTATACCTGTTTGAATTGTTGTTCCTGTGGATGGACTACCCTTTTATTTATCTCGTACCTGAATATTCCTTTGAAATGATTTAAATTCATGAGCTACTGAGATATTAAGTTATGAAATATAAGCCCTTTATGTGATGTCGCTCAGGCGTCCGACTGTGGCACTCTTGTCATTTACTTTCGATATAAGCCCTTTATGTGATGTCGCTCAGACGTCCGACTGTGGCACTCTTGTCATTTACTTTTGATATAAGCCCTTTATGTGATGTCGCCCCAGACGTCCTACTGTGGCACGCCCGTTATTTACTTTTGATATAAGCCCTTTATGTGATGTCGCCCCAGACGTCCGACTGTGGCACGCGCGTTATTTACTTTTGATATAAGCCCTTTATGTGATGTCGCCTCAGACGTCCCACTGTGGCAGGCCCGTTATTTACTTTTGATATAAGCCTTGTATGTGGTGTCGCCTTGACGCCCGACTGTGGCATTGTTATTTCATCTGCATCCTTTCGAGGAGTCATTCAGACACTCGATTGGCCTTCAGTATTACTTTGGGATTTCGGGAGGACTATCGCCCGCTTCCCTTTTATTTCCCACGCACTGCCATCTCGTTGTTTGAGTGCGTTCTATTAATCTGTTCATATGCATCATGTTTACATTTGTTATATCTTATGTCCGAACTGTCTTGCGAGTACTTTCATAGTACTCACCTGGCTTGTTGATTTGGCCAGATGTTGACGAAGGCGATCTCTTGGATGAAGAGTTTGATAGTGAGTCCGACGCCTAGAGGAGTCCCAGTCAGTCCCGTGCGATCCTGGATATTGGTCACTTGTATTATATACGCTTCCGCCACCCACAATAAGGATCCTCGAGCCTCACTCCAACACTCGAAGAGCTGTTAGATTCAGGAGTCATGTCACCCACTTCGCTGTGATATTTCCACCACCGCTTTTATCATGAGTTAGTAGTTATGCCACCCTATCCGCCTTTATGTGTCATTGGCGTGTTTGTAATAAGTTGTTGGGCAGTCTCCACTCAACCTTGTATTATATTCAGTACTCCTGGTTTTTCTTCTGTGATCAAGAAATTGTCTACCCGTGAGAAGAAATTCTTCTCCACTGGCCCGTAAAAGGGATCGGTTTCTCAATAAATATTTTTATTGGAAAACCGGTCGTGACACATACGAAGCGTCCCCAAGTCAGCATAGCCAAGGAGTCTTTAAGACACTACGAGACCATTGTAAAACCAACCGTGGATAGGCGGACCACTAGACGTCGAACCCCAATCTCATATCATGCATCTGTCGGAAAGATATCCTAGGACCTACTTTAATTCCCACTTATAAACTCCCGAAACTTTCTGGTTATGCAATCAGGTGTTGGGGATATAGGGGACGCAATATATCTCACCCAAACTAACAATACCTAGATCCAGCTGTATCCATCCTTCAACACATAACCAAGAAACCTTCGGAAATCATTTACCTCAACCTTCGAAAAGCATCCGTTATACGAGTTATGGCAATACTCCCGAACTCCCGCCCCAGTACTGGGTGGCGCCGAGGTGAAATCGATATAAGGATCACCGGAATCGGATGCACGGTTTGCAAATGACAAGCAAAACAAGGATGGCACAATTCTGCGATTAACAGCATGATGCCACTTAGTATGTAACAAGAAGCTAAGCTACTGCACTCCAACATAACAACAAAGCATATGACAGTGATGTACTCAAGATGCTTGACAAAGCATGAACACTGAGCTACAGCTAAATCACATCAGAGCAGGTTCAAACAAGTATGGCAAAAGTGCAAAAGATATCAGCTTCACAGACTTGGTGAAAATACTAACATGCCAGAAATACCATCAGGAAGCCATGTGTAGAGCAAGCAAACAGCAGGCTACAGGAACATATCATAGCAAATCAAGGCATGGCATGAATCTACTAAATGCATAGAACAAAAGTCCCTTACTGATCATGAGCCAAAAAGGCACACAAAATATGATGGCACCTCTATAAGCATAGCAAGTTTTATTACCAGATTCAGACATGGTAGAAAACAGAGCATGGCATTAGCAGAATTATGAAGGCATCTTTGCAAGCTCGATTCACTCATCACAAGCCATTGCAAGACAAGATAAGCATAGAATCAGCAAGAAGACATGTTCATGAAACTAGCCATGGCAAGAACAAGCTCATAGAATGCAAGGATCAACTACAAAAATCTTGGCAAAATTGATTAACATGTAAACAATCTGCCAGGAACATTTTATAGCAAAAGTAGAGCAAGATTGAGACATGCTAGGGCACTCTATAATTGCAAACAGGGGCATGGATGGATAGAACACATCTATATGTCCAAAACATCCTTACTGAACATACTCAAAATAATCATGGATCCTACTGTAGCAACATGGATACATGGCATAAAAAATAACAGCAGGAAAAAGGACTTAGCAAAATCCAAAGTCCCTAAAAACAGCAACATCACGAAGCCTAGTTTACATGCTTGTGCTAGTCACCACATAGATCACAAAAATACATGGAAAGCACCCCTGTAATGACGGCATGACGTAGATCAAAACACATGTAGAGCTCATACTCATAAGATGCACACATCAAAAGCCACAAAAATGACAAAACATCATAATCTGATAAGTAACAGCAGTAAACATTTTATAGCACTCTTGCATCAATGAAAATGGCATCAAGATGAACTCAAACAAGCATGGCACAATGGAACAAAATGAAGAGCATATCATGACGAACATTTTGATATATCATGCACGCAAAATGAAGCAGTATGCAAAAAGATATGACATGATGAATAGGAGCACATGATGTGAGAATTTCGGGACTTCAAAGAAAAACGGGGTCAACCTCAGATCTAGGGTTCTTCGTGCATGCGAGCTGAGGCGGGGTTGGGCTCGCCGGAGACGATGCGATGGCGGCCGTATCTTGAGGAGG
>NC_057814.1:517587603-517702738 GCF_018294505.1 Triticum aestivum
CGGGCGGCGATGGGCTTGGGGGGGGGGCGGCCTCGGGCCCGGCGGGCTTCGGCGGTGGGAGGCGGCGGTGCACCATGTGGCAGCCTCCGGTTGGGGCGGGCGCGGCGGCAGACGCGTCCAGCCCGATCCGGACGTGTCCGGCGGCGGAGAGGTGTGAGGCTAGGGTTTCGGGACCCGGGATTTCGGAGGAGTGCACATATTTATAGGTAGAGGGAGCTAGGAGACTCCAATTGAGGAGCGGTTTTCGCCCACACGATCGTGATCCAACATGGAGAGCATGGAGGGGGTTTAGGTGGGTTATTGGGCTGTTTTGGAGGGGTGTTGGGCTGCAACACACAAGAGGCCTTTGCGGTTACCCGGTTAACCGTTGGAGCATCAAACGGCCTCCAAATGGAACGAAACTTGACAGGTGGTCTACCGGTGGTGTACCAAGGCCACTTGGAAAACCTTAGTCCATTCCGAGAACGTTTAACACCGGCTCACGAAAAGAGACAAGAGGGGTGCGCCGGTGCATGTGGGAGTGTCGGATTGCACAACGGACAACGGGGAAAATGCTCGGATGCATGAGACGAACACGTATGCAAATGAGATGCACATGATGACATGATATGAAATGCATGACATGAACAAAATTCAAAACGAAAGACAAAACCCCACCACAGAGGGAATATCATAATACATAGCCGAAAATGGCAAGAGTTGGAGTTACAAATATGGAAAGTCACATCCGGGGTGTTACAATGGATTTCCTTGCGCGCTGCGTGGGATGCGGACCACGCCTTTGACGCGTCTTGCAAGGCCTTGGCGAGTTCGGTCTCCTTCGCCTTATTTTCCTTTTCTAAGGACTCGCACTTGGCGGCGGCATCTTTAAACTTTTGGTCCATCTCGGTCACCCGTTCCTCAAAATGGCGCCGAGCGGTCTATTCAGCCACTAAGTCCGCAACCGCTTTATCCGCAGCCGCCTTGCTTACTGATATGTCTCCAACGTATCTATAATTTTTGATTGTTCCATGCTATTATATATTCTGTTTTGGATGTTTAATGGGCTTTATTATACACTTATATATTATTTTTGGGACTAACTTATTAACCGGAGGCCCAGCCCAAATTGCTGTTTTTTTGCCTATTTTAGTGTTTCGAAGGAAAAGAATATCAAACGGAGTCCAAACAGAATGAAACCTTCGGGAACGTGATTTTTGGAACAAAGGTGATCCAGAGGACTTGGAGTGGACGTCAAGCAACAGACGAGGAAGCCACGAGGTAGGGGGCGCGCCTACCCCCCAAGGTGCGCCCTCCACCCTCGTGGGCCCCTCGTGGCTCCACCGACCTACTTCTTCCTCCTATATATATACCTACGTACCCCCAAACCATCAGAAGCGACCACGAAAACCTAGTTCCACCGTCTCAACCTTCTGTACCCATGAGATCCCATCTTGGGGCCTTTTTCGGCGCTCCGCCGGAGGGGGCATTGATTACGGAGGGCTTCTACATCAACACCATAGCCTCTCCGATGATGTGTGAGTAGTTTACCTCAGACCTTCGGGTCCATAGTTATTAGCTAGATGGCTTCTTCTCTCTCTTTGGATCTCAATACAAAGTTCTCCTCGATTCTCTTGGAGATCTATTTGATGTAACTCTTCTTTTGCGCTGTGTTTGTCGAGATCCGATGAATTGTGGGTTTATGCTCAAGATTATCTATGAACAATATTTGAATCTTCTCTGAATTCTTTTATGTATGATTGGTTATCTTTGCAAGTCTCTTCGAATTATCAGTTTGGTTTGGCCTACTAGATTGATCTTTCTTGCAATGGGAGAAGTGCTTAGCTTTGGGTTCAATCTTGCGGTGTCCTTTCCCAATGACAGCAGGGGTAGCAAGGCACGTATTGTATTGTTGCCATTGAGGATAAAAAGATGGGGTTTATATCATATTGCATGAGTTTATCCCTCTACATCATGTCATCTTGCTTAAAGCGTTACTCTCTTCTTATGAACTTAATACTCTAGATGCATGCTGGATAGCGGTCGATGTGTGGAGTAATAGTAGTAGATGCATAATCGTTTCGGTCTACTTGTCGCGGACGTGATGCCTATATACATGATCACACCTAGATATTCTCATAATTATGCACTTTTCTATCAATTGCTCGACAGTAATTCGTTTACCCACCGTAATACTTATGCTATCTTGAGGGAAGCCACTAGTGAAACCTATGGCCCGCGGGTATACTTTCCATCATATTAATCTCCCGTTATTTCCATTACTGTTTACTTGCTTTCCTTACTTTTAGTCTTTATCATAAAAATACCAAAAATATTATCTTATCATCTCTATTAGATCTCACTTTTGCAAGTGGCCGTGAAGGGATTGACAACCCCTTTATCGCGTTGGTTGCAAGGTTCTTATTTGTTTGTGTAGGTACGAGGGACTTGCGTGTGGCCTCCTACTGGATTGATACCTTGGTTCTCAAAAACTGAGGGAAATACTTACGCTACTTTGCTGCATCACCCTTTCCTCTTCAAGGGAAAACCAACATAGTGCTCAAGAGGTAGCAAGAAGGATTTCTGGCGCCGTTGTCGGGGAGTCTACGCACAAGTCAAGACATACCAAGTACCCATCACAAACTCTTATCCCTCGCATTACATTATTTGCCATTTGCCTCTCGTTTTCCTGTCCCCCACTTCACCCTTGGCGTTTTATTCGCCCTCTTTTTTTGCTTGCCTTTCCTTTGCCATGGCCGAATCAGAAGGGGCTAGGGGTTCTTTCCTAGGTTTCAATGCCTTGGATAGCCCTTCCGTCCTCTCTAAGCTCATAAATAATGATGCTATGGAAAAACCTACCGGGGTTATCAATGAGAATCGGAATAATTTCGATGAAGATGATCCCGGAATATTTCGTTATTTACTTGATGAGTCTTTGAAAGATGCTTGGGATAGGTTATTGAGAATCCGGGCCAGCTTTGTGCCCCAATATCAAATTGAAATATACTTAAAAAGCTTTTATGCTGCCTTACCTTCGTCGTTTGAGCATGTCTTAGACTCTATTTTTGAAGAAGGTTTTCTTGAAGGGGATGCCGTAGATACCTATGAAAATAGGAAAACCATATTTGGGCACCCCATGAATGAGAAGGTCAAATCTACCTCTCTTTTGCTTTTCTATCAAAATGAAATTATCAAAGAGATGAAGGCTAGCTTAGATGCAAATTTCCATAACGTGCTTAATCTTTCCTCTACCATTAATGGCCACGTGCTTTCTCAAAATAGAAAGATAAATCCTATAGATAATAAATTTTCTCTCCTCTTTCCCAACACCAAAGATGGCAAGACCTAGATCTATCCTTGCTTCTATGCCTAGCTAGGGGCGTTAAACGATAGTGCTTGTTGGGAGGCAACCCAATTTTTTTTATTTTTTTTTGCTTTTTGCTTCTGTTTAGGAATAAATAATCCATCTAGCCTCTGGTTAGATTTGTTTTTGTGTTTTAATTAGTGTTTGTGCCAAGTGAAACCTATAGGATCTTCTTGGATGATAGTTATTTGATCTGGCTGAAAATTCCAGAAACTTTCTGTTCACAAAAACAATTGTTAAAAATCATCAGAATGTGATAAAATACTGATTCCAATTGCAGTAGATCAATAAAAAAATTATCTAGGTCGTCCTAGTTTTGTGGATTTTTCTGAGTTCCAGAAGTTTGCGTTAGTTACAGATTACTAGAGACTGTTCTGTTTTTGACAGATTCTGTTTTTCGTGTGTTGTTTGCTTATTTTGATGAATCTATGGCTAGTAAAATAGTTTATAAACCATAGAGAAGTTGGAATAAAGTAGGTTTAACACCAATATAAATAAAGAATGAGTTCATTACAGCACCTTGAAGTGGTGTTTTGTTTTCTTTCGCTAACGGAGCTCACGAGATTTTCTGTTAAGTTTTGTGTTGTGAAGTTTTCAAGTTTTGGGTTAAGATTTGATGGATTATGGAACAAGGAGTGGCAAGAGCCTAAGATTGGGGATGCCCAAGGCACCATAAGGTAAATACAAGGACACCAAAAAGCCAAAGCTTGGGGATGCCTCGGAAGGCATCCCCTCTTTCGTCTTCGTCCATTGGTAACTTTACTTGGAGCTATATTTTTATTCACCACATGATAAGTGTTTTGCTTGGAGCGTCTTGTACGATTTAAGTCTTTGCTTTTAGCTTACCACAATCATCCTTGTTGTACACACCTTTTGAGAGAGACACACATGATTCGGAATTTATTAGAATACTCTATGTGCTTCACTTATATCTTTTGAGCTATATAGGTTTTGCTCTAGTGCTTCACTTATATCTTTTAGAGCATGACGGTGGTTTTGTTTTATAGAAACTATTGTTCTCTCATGCTTCACTTATATTATTTTGAGAGTCCTACAAAACAGCATGATAATTTGCTTAAATTGAGAAGGTAGTCCTAATATGATAGGCATCCAAGATTAGTAGAAACTTTCTTATAAGTGCGTTGAATATTAAGAGAAGTTTGATGCTTGATAATCGTTTTGAGATATGAAGATGGTGATATTATAGTCATGCTAGTTGAGTAGTTGTGAATTTGAGAAATACTTGTGTTAAAAGTTTGTGATTCCCGTAGCATGCACGTATGGTGAACCGTTATGTGATGAAGTCGGAGCATGATTTATTTATTGATTGTCTTCCTTATGAGTGGCGGTCAGGGACGAGCGATGGTCTTTTCCTACCAATCTACCCCCCCTAGTAGCATGCGCGTAATACTTTGTTTCGATAACTAATAGATTTTTGCAACAAGTATATGAGTTCTTTATGACTAATGTTGAGTCCATGGATTAGACGCACTCTCACCCTTGCACCATTTATAGCCTCTCTAATACCGCACCTTTTCGCCGGTGTCATACACCCACCATATACCTTCCTCAAAACAGCCACCATACCTACCTATCATGGCATTTCCATAGCCATCCCGAGATATATTGCCATGCAACTTACCACCGTTCCGTTTGTTATGACACACTTCATCATTGTCATATTGCCTTGCATGATCATGTAGTTGACATCGTATTTGTGGCAAAGCCACCGTTCATAAATTTATACATGTCACTCTTGATTCATTGCATCCGCCGGAGGCATTCACATAGAGTCATATTTTGTTCTAAGTATTGAGTTGTAATTCTTGAGTTGTAAGTAAATGAAAGTGTGATGATTATCATTATTAGAGCATTGTCCCAAGTGAGGAAAGGATGATGGAGACTATGATTCCCGCACAAGTCGGGATGAGACTCCGAACGAAAAATTAAAAAAAAAGAGGCCAAAAAAAAGGCCCGATAAAAAATGAGAGAAAAAGACAGAAGGGACAATGTTACTATCCTTTTACCACACTTGTGCTTCAAAAGTAGCACCATGATCTTCATGATAGAGAGTCTCCTATGTTGTCACTTTCATATACTAGTGGGAATTTTACATTATAGAAATTGGCTTGTATATTCCAATGATGGGCTTCCTCAAAATGCCCTAGGTCTTCGTGAGCAAGCGAGTTGGATGCACATCCACTTAGTTTCTTTTGTTGAGCTTTCATACACTTATAGCTCTAGTGCATCCGTTGCATGGCAATCCCTACTCACTCACATTGATATCTATTGATGGGCATCTCCATAGCCCGTTGATATGCCTAGTTGATGTGAGACTATCTTCTCCTTTTTTGTCTTCTCCACAACCACCATTCTATTCCACATATAGTGCTATGTCCATGGCTCACGCTCATGTATTGCATGAAGATTGAAAAAGTTTGAGAACATCAAAAGTATGAAACAATTGCTTGGCTTGTCATCGGGGTTGTGCATGATTAAATACTTTGTGTGATGAAGATAGAGCATAGCCAGACTATATGATTTTTGTAGGGATAACTTTCTTTGGCCATGTTATTTTGAGAAGACATGATTGCTTAGTTAGTATGCTTGAAGTATTATTATTTTTATGCCAATACTAAACTTTTATCTTGAATCTTTCGGATCTGAATATTCATACCACAAATAAGAGAATTACATTAAGGAATATGCTAGGTAGCATTCCACATCAAAAATTCTGTTTTTATCATTTACCTACTCGAGGACGAGCAGGAATTAAGCTTGGGGATGCTTGATACGTCTCCAACGTATCTATAATTTTTGATTGTTCCATGCTATTATATATTCTGTTTTGGATGTTTAATGGGCTTTATTATACACTTTTATATTATTTTCGGGACTAACTTATTAACCAGAGGCCCAACCCAAATTGCTGTTTTTTTGCCTATTTCAGTGTTTCGAAGGAAAGGAATATCAAACTGTCAGATCTCGGGTTCCGGCAAAACCCTCAAGGTTCGAACACTGGGGTGCGCGCGGAGATTTCCTCCCTACCGATCTACGCCCTAGCTCGCTAAGATCTCGTGGACGAACTCGATGAGCTCGCAACACAAAGACACAAGATTTATACTGGTTCGAGCCACTGTTGTGGTGTAATACCCTACTCCAGTGTGGTAGTGGTGGATTTCCTCTTGGGCTGATGATGAACTACAAGGGGAAGAACAGCCTCCTGAGGTTGGGGTGTTCTTGTGCTCGGTGTGTGGCTAAGGATTGGCTCTCGATCAGATTGCCCCTATTGTGGTGGCTAGTTCTACTTATATAGGCCTTGGTCCTCTTCCCAAATATTGAGCGGGAAGGGAGCCAACAAAGGCCAATTTGAAAGGGGACAGCTAGTACAGCTTATCCTGACAAAAGTGGTATTTGCCTGCAAAAAGGCTCTGGTGGTGACGCCGTCTCGGGCTCCATGGTGACCTCCGTCCTGCCGTCTGGCTGGTCTTGGTCTCGTTGCACTGATATGGAAACCTTTGCCTGATGGCTCGGTACTCCGCGCCTGCGCCTGCCTCCTTAGCACCAAAGAGGAAACAAGGACGCTGCTCGCGCTGGCGCCTGCCTGGCGCCCGCCTGGTCTTGATTATCATGGCTCACATCATGAGAGCCTCGTGAGGTTCGCCCTGCCTTCATTTCTTCGCTCCTCGCGAGGCAGCCTGGTGAGGCCGCTCCTGAGGAGGTCTTGCGTCTTCCGCCTCGCGAGGCTTGGCCCCTCGTGAGGGTCTTGGATGCCTTGTTGATGAAGATGGGCCGTACAGGCCTGCTAGCACAGCCACGCCGTGGGCCGCAGGCAGGCAAGTCTGGGGACCCCTGTTTCCAGAACACCGACACAAACGGAGTCCAAACGCAATGAAACCTTCGGGAACGTGCTTTTTGGAACAAACGTAATCCAGAGGACTTGGAGTGGACGTCAAGCAACAGACGAAGAAGCCACGAGGTAGGGGCGCGCCTACCCCCCCCCCCAAGGCGCGCCCTCCTCCCTCATGGGCCCCTTGTGGCTCCACCGATCTTCCTCCTATATATACCAACGTACCCCCAAACCATCAGAAGCGACCATGAAAACCTAGTTCCACCGCCGCAACCTTTTGTACCCGTGAGATCCCATCTTGGGGCCTTTTCCGGCGCTCCACCGGAGGGGGCATTGATCACGGAGGGCTTCTACATCAACACCATAGCCTCTCCGATGATGTGTGAGTAGTTTACCTCAGACCTTCGGGTCCATAGTTATTAGCTAGATGGCTTCTTCTCTCTCTTTGGATCTCAGTACAAAGTTCTCCTTGATTCTCTTGGAGATCTATTTGATGTAACTCTTCTTTTGCGGTGTGTTTGTCGAGATCCGATGAATTGTGGGTTTATGCTCAAGATTATTTATGAACAATATTTGAATCTTCTCTGAATTCTTTTATGTATGATTGGTTATCTTTGCAAGTCTCTTCGAATTATCAGTTTGGTTTGGCGTACTAGATTGATCTTTCTTGCAATGGGAGAAGTGCTTAGCTTTGGGTTCAATCTTGCGGTGTCCTTTCCCAGTGACAGCAGGGGCAGCAAGGCACGTATTGTATTGTTGCCATCGAGGATAAAAAGATGGGGTTTATATCATATTGCATGAGTTTATCCCTCTACATCATGTCATCTTGCTTAAAGCGTTACTCTCGTCTTATGAACTTAATACTCTAGATGCATGCTGGATAGTGGTCGATGTGTGGAGTAATAGTAGTAGATGCATAATCATTTCGGTCTACTTGTCGCGGACGTGATACCTATATACATGATCATACCTAGATATTCTCATAATTATGCACTTTTCTATCAATTGCTCGACAGTAATTCATTTACCCACCGTAATACTTATGCTATCTTGAGAGAAGCCACTAGTGAAACCTATGGCCCCCGGGTCTACTTTCCATCATATTAATCTCCCGTTATTTCCATTACTGTTTACTTGCTTTCTTTACTTTTAGTCTTCATCATAAAAATACCAAAAATATTATCTTATCATCTCTATTAGATCTCACTTTTGCAAGTGGCCGTGAAGGGATTGACAACCCCTTTATCGCGTTGGTTGCAAGGTTCTTACTTGTTTGTGTAGGTACGAGGGACTTGCGTGTGGCCTCCTACTGGATTGATACCTTGGTTCTCAAAAACCGAGGGAAATACTTACGCTACTTTGCTGCATCACCATTTCCTCTTCAAGGGAAAACCAAGGCAGTTCTCAAGAGGTAGCACTTACCCTTGCCTGCTCCTTGGCTTGCGCAAGCTCACCCCTGAGGGTCTCCACCGTGGCGGCGCCATCTGCATTAGTACGCGCATTTCAGCTCTTGAACTCCCATAAAACACGGACATAAAACAGGCATGCAGTAAAGATGTATTTCATACCTTGCGCTTGGTCGAGCCGTGTGTTAACAAGGACTAGGTCCTCATCGGCCCGTGCCAGTTTCCGTTGGGGTTTGGAAACTTCCGCTAACTGGGCAATCACCGCTAGCAGAGAAGCTTGCGTTCATCCAGATAAAAGTATGTTACCACCTGAAACTGATTATTGATCCTCTGCTCGTTTTTTTTCAAAGAATCAAACAGAGTCTCAGGGGCTACTACCTATATACATGCATATTTCTCATAAAAAACAAAATTATTACATTGCGTACCTCGAAGCCTGCCAACAGGCTGGAAAAGGCTTCGTTCAGCAAGCTTTTGGCGGAATGAATCTTCTCAGCCACCGTACCCATCAGGATGCGGTGCTCCTCCGGGATGGATGCACTTTGCAGTACGTCCACCATGGTATTCGGCGCCTCCGGATTAGCGAAGGTCGCTGCACCCCCTCTCCTGTGGGGGGTCGCTAATTAGGCTCCGAAGCCTTATTGGTCTCCGGAGTAGTATGCGGCTGGGGGTCGGATTGACCGAGGCCCTGTCACCGGCCTTCGAGGGGGCCGTACCCCTCAGCCGTTCGGCAGCCGAGGTGTTGCCCTCAGGTGCCGTTAGGTCGCCCCCCGCGTCTCTTCGAGGCCCGGGGAGGGCCTATGGGACGACACCTCAGGGTCATACGCCTTAGACGACGGGGAAGCCGGGGACGGCGACTCGCTCTCCATCATCTCCGGCGGCAGATCCCCCGAGGATGAGGATGGTTGGGGAATACTATGGGCCAGACTAAAAAGATGGAACTTAGATTTATCGTCATAGTTCATAAAGATTGGGCGAATATGAAGAATCCCGGGCTACTTACAAGTCGGCTTGGGGTTTGGTCCGACGACGATGCTTCGGGATGGCCTCGGCATCGGACCCTGAGTCATCGGGGAGGGTGATTTTGTCCCTCTTGGAGGCTTCGGCCTCCAGGTCTTCCGAGGCTGCCCTCTTCTTGCCCATGCGGGGAGGATCCTCTTCCTCCTCCTCCTCCTCGTCGTCGTCGCCCTCGTGAGAGGACTGGGCATCAGCTTCTCCGGACATTGCGTCCGAAGGGCCCTCCTCCTCTTTCTTTTTCTTCTTATTGTCCTTCTTTACTGGCGCCTGGTATGGCGCCGGGACCAGCATCCTCATTAGTAGAGGATTGGCTGGGTCTTCGGGGAGCGGAGCCGGACACCGGATCTGCCCCGCCTTCTTGATCCAGACCTGTTAGGGAATGGATTACTCAAATACTTCTCCTTTGGAACAACGAATCTACTAATGTTCAGAGATTTTGAAATTTACCTCAGAGGCCAGATGGTTGCAGTCGAGGCCGGTGTCGTCCGATGACTTCACCCACGTTTTCTGCTTCTTAAAAGCAGCTTCCAGATCCCCTTATGAGTTGTGCCATAGAATCGTTGCAGGGTCTACGTTCCTTCTGGGTTGAACTCCCACATCTTAAGGGGCCGCCGCTGGCAGGGAAGTGTTCGGTGGATCAGCATCACTTGTATTACATCGGGGAGGGTAATGTCCTTCGCTATCATGCTCTGGACACGTTTCTGCAACGACAGCACCTCAGGGACTGACCCCCAGTCTGGACCCTTGTCGGTCCAGGATGTGAGCCTCAGCGGGGGTCCGGATCTAAAAGCTGGAGCGGCTGCCCACTTGGAGCCACGGGGTTCTGTGATATAGAACCATTCCAGTTGCCATGTCTTGATGGTGTCCACAAAGACTCCCTTTGGCCAATTGACTTTGGGGAGCTTGCTCACCATGGCACCACCACACTCCGCGTGTTGCCCGTTGAACACCTTCGGCTTCATGTCAAAAATCTTGAGCCATAAGCCGAAATGTGGAGGGACACAGAGCAAGGCCTCACACACGACGATAAACGCCGAGATGTGGAGGAACGAATTTGGGGCCAGATCGTGAAAATCCAGCCCGTAGTAAAACATGAGTCCCCTCCGAAGGGGTGGAGGGCGAACCTGAGCCCGTGGAGGAAGTGGGGGATGAACACTACCCTTTCGCCGGGCTCCGGAGTAGGGATGATCTACGCCGGAACAGGAAGCCTGTGCTTGATTTCCGCGGTTAGATACCGCGTGTCCCGCAGCTCCTTGATGTTCTCCTCTGTGACGAAGGAGGCCATCCACTTGCCTTGAGAGCTGGCCATAGTCGGAGGAGTTGCTGAGGAGAGAAAAGCTTGGAGCTTGGGCGCTGGAGCTCAAGGATGAGAAGGCAGAGAGAGAATGAGGCGCAGGGTGGAAGAGTTGGATTCTATCCACTTATATGGACTGCGAATATCAAGCGTCCCCCTCCCTCAAGCCTTAAAACTCACCTGTTCCCAAGGGGTCGTGCGAACGACACAGTTGGATTACCCAAATCTGTATTAATGAGAATCCCGCAATGAGGGGACACGATCTTTGCTTTGACAAGACCTGACAGTGGAAGTCGCGTATTGAAACGCGAAGCGGGAGGCCCAAAAAACGGTTCGAGATGATAACAGAGCTGAACGTGGCGTTCCTCCGGAAAGGGCCATTAATGGATATATTCTAAGTATTATGCTTTTATGGCTGTAATGTTAACCTATTGAATAGAGCCAGATATAGATCTCTTGTTCAGAGAGCTGCTTTGAAGTGTTCGGAGGAGGAACCCGCCTTGCAATGCCGAATACAATCTGCGCGCCGGATACATCATCATTGAAGCCAAGTTCAGGGGCTACTGAGGGAGTCCTAGATTACGGGGTCCATGGGCGTCCGGGCTATGCGACATGGGCCGGACTCATGGGCCGTGAAGATACAAGATGGAAGGCTTTCCCCCGTGTCCGGATGGGACTCTCCTTGGCGTGGAAGGCAAGCTTGGCATGCGGATATGAACATTCCTTTCTCTGTAAACCGACTCTATACAACCCTAGCCCCCTCCGATGTCTATATAAACCGGAGGGATTAGTCCGTAGAGGCAATCATAATCATACAGGCTAGACACCTAGGGTTTAGCCATCAAGATCTCGAGGTAGATCAACTCTTGTAACCCCTATACTCATCAAAGTCAATCAAGAAGGAAGTAGGGTATTACCTCCGTTGAGAGAGCCCGAACCTGGGTAAACATTGTGTCCCCTGCCTCCTATTACCTTCGATCCTTAGATGCACAGTTCGGGACCCCCTACCCGAGATCTACCGGTTTTGACACCGACACGGACCATACGGGTTCGAGAACTATGTAGACATGACCGAGACACGTCTCCGATCAATAACCAATAGCGGTACCTGGATGCTCATATTGGCTCCTACATATTCTACGAAAATCATTATCGGTCAAACCGCATAACAACATATGTCATTCCCTTTGTCATCGGTATGTTACTTGCCCGAGATTCGATCGTCGGTATCCTCATACCTAGTTCAATCTCGTCACCGGCAAGTCTCTTTACTCATTTCGTAATGCATCATCCCGTAACTAACTCATTAGTCCCATTGCTTGCAAGGCTTATAGTGATGTGCATTACCGAGAGGGCCCAAAGATACCTCTCTGATACACGGAGTGACAAATTCCTAATCTCGATCTATGCCAACTCAACAAACACCTTCTGAGACACCTGTAGAGCATATTTATAATCACCCAATTACGTTGTGATGTTTATAGCACACAAAGTGTTCCTCCGGTATTCGGGAGTTGCATAATCTCATAGTTAGTGGAATATGTATAAGTCATGAAGAAAGCAATATCAATAAAACTAAATGATCATTATGCTAAGCTAACGGATGGGTCTTGTCCATCACATCATTCTCTAATGATGTGATCCCGTTCATCAAATGACAACACATGTCTATGGTTAGGAAACTTAACCATCTTTGATTAACGAGCTAGTCAAGTAGAGGCATACTAGGGACACTCTGTTTGTCTATGTATTCACACATGTACTAAGTTTCCAGTTAATACAATTCTAGCATGAATAATAAACATTTATCATGATATAAGTAAATATAAATAACAACTTTATTATTGCCTCTAGGGCATATTTCCTTCAGTCTCCCACTTGCACTAGAGTCAATAATCTAGATTACATAGTAATGATTCTAACACCCATGCAGTCTTGGTGTTGATCATGTTTTGCTCGTGGAAGAGGCTTAGTCAATGGGTCTGCAACATTCAGATCCGTATGTATTTTTCAAATCTCTACGTCTCCCTCCTTGACTCGATCGCGGATGGAATTGAAGCGTCTCTTGATGTGTTTGGTTCTCTTGTAAAATCTGGATTCCTTCGCCAAGGTTATTGCTCCAGTATTGTCCCAAAAGATTTTCATTGGACCCGATGCACTAGGTATTACACCTAGATCGGATACGAACTCCTTCATCCAGACTCCTTCATTTGTTGCTTCCGAAGTAGCTATGTACTCTGCTTCACACGTAGATCCCGCCACAACGCTCTGCTTGGAACAGCACCAACTGACCTCCACCATTCAATATAAATACATATCCGGTTTGTGACTTAGAGTCATCCGGATCAGTGTCAAAGCTTGCATCGACGTAACCATTTACGACGAGCTCTTTGTCACCTCCATAAACGAGAAACATATCCTTAGTCCTTTTCAGGTATTTCAGGATGTTCTTGACCGCTGTCCAGTGATCCACTCCTGGATTACTTTGGTACCTCCCTGCTAAACTAATAGAAAGGCACACATCAGGTCTGGTACACAGCATTGCATACATGATAGAACCTATGGCCGAGGCAGAGGGAATGACTTTCATTTTCTCTCTATCTTCTGCACTGGTCAGGCGTTGAGTCTGACTCAACTTCACACCTTGTAACACATGCAAGAAACCTTACTTTACTTGATCAATTTTCAACTTCATCAAAACTTTATCAAGGTATGTGCTTTGTGAAAGTCCAATTAAGCGTCTTGATCTATCTATAGATCTTGATGCCCAATATATAAGCAACTTCACCGAGGTCTTTCATTGAAAAATTCTTATTCAAGTATCCCTTTATGCTATCCAGAAATTCTGTATTATTTCATATCAACAATATGTCATCCACATATAATATTAGAAATGCTACAGAGCTCCCACTCACTTTCTTGTAAATACAGGTTTCTCCAAAAGTCTGTATAAAACCATATGCTTTGATCACACTATCAAAGCGTATATTCCAACTCCGAGAGGCTTGCACCAGTCCATAAATGGATTGCTAGAGCTTGCACACTTTGTTAGCACCTTTAGGATCGAAAAAACATTCTGGTTGCATCATATACAACTCTTCTTTAAGATATCCATTAAGGAATGCAGTTTTGACATCCATTTGCCAAATTTCATAATCATAAAATCCGGTAATTGCTAACATGATTCAGACAGACTTAAGCATCGCTACGGGTGAGAAGGTCTCATCGTAGTCAACTCCTTGAACTTGTCAAAAACCTTTCGCAACAAGTCGAGCTTTGTAGATAGTAACATTACCGTCAGCATCAGTCTTATTCTTGAAGATCCATTTATTCTCTATTGCTTGCCTATGATCGGTAAAGTCAACCAAAGTCCATATTTTTTTCCATACATGGATCCCATCTCAGATTTCATGGCCTCAAGCCAGTTCGTGGAATCTAGGCTCATCATCGCTTCCTCATAGTTCGTAGGTTCATCATGGTCTAGTAACATGACTTCCAGAACAGGATTACCGTACCACTCTGGTGCGGATCGTGCTCTGGTTGACCTACGAGGTTCGGTAGTAACTTGATATGAAGTTTCATGATCATCATCATTAGCTTCCTCACTAATTGGTGTAGGAATCACTGGAACTGATTTCTGTGATGAATTACTTTCCAATTCGGGAGAAGGTACAATTACCTCATCAAGTTCTACTTTCCTCCCACTCACTTCTTTCGAGATAAACTCCTTCTCTAGAAAGTATCCATTCTTAGCAACGAATATCTTGCCTTCGGATCTGTGATAGAAGGTGTACCCAACAGTCTCCTTTTGGTATCCTATGAAGACACATTTCTCCGATTTGGGTTCGAGCTTATCAGGTTGAAGCTTTTTCACATAAGCATCGCAGCCCCAAACTTTAAGAAACGACAACTCAGGTTTCTTGCCAAACCACAGTTCATATGGTGTCGTCTCAACGGATTAAATGGTGCCCTATTTAACGTGAATGCAGCCGTCTCTAAAGCATAGCCCCAAAACGATAGTGGTAAATCATTAAGAGACATCATAGATCGCACCATATCTAATAAAGTACGATTACGACGTTCAGACACACCATTACGCTGTGGTGTTCTAGGTGGCGTGACACTGGTACGCGTCGGTCCTAAACAAATGGTTTTTAACCCCTTTCCGCGACGGCATTCGGAACTGTCGCCAAGTGAGTGTGGGCGATAGGGGGGTCCTTCCCACACGACCCAGAAACCGTTGGGGATATGCCCTCCTGGCACACACGCTCGGCAAAATGAGGTCGTGTGCGACCGGCGAGCACTCAAATACAGAAATACGTACAGTAGTGCTAAAAAAATACAATTATACAGGCGAAATCATTTCCGGGCGTAAGTACATCCCACACAGTCAGTCACCACTAAACGTTTCCATTCGTATATACATCCCACACATTCACTACAAGGAAAACGTTTGCGCAAGGTGGCCTAACGCAAACAGTTTTGAAGAGAACGTCGTGTGTGATTGTTCATTGATCCAACACGGTTTATTCCTAGAAACTATGTGCGTTGCCTGAGGTCATCGCCCACGGTGGTTTCTCATTAACCGTTTGCAATAGGAAAACCCAATTAGCAAGCTAACTGGCCAATTATTAATAATCCATTTACTAATCTAATTGACATTCATATTAAGCACATAATATATTCCATTTCCATATTAGGGAACCAAGATTTCATAATTGAAATACATCGGAGTACAACATGATATAGCTTCAGCACTCAGCTACCCCATTTCACAACTGCACCAGCAGCAAGTTTCACATGCAACATCTAGAACCTTTCGAAATTAGCATCACAGATGGTACATAGAGAGATGCATCTCATCTGGAAAACTGCTGAAGCGGAAGGCGAATATTGTGCCTTCATTCATGTTGAAGGTCTTTGCAACTTTAGGCGACTGCCTGTAGATGATTGACCGTCCATCCTTCGACCTCTTCAGAAACACTTCAATATTGAACCGTGGGTGTTGTATGACAACTTTCCTCGCCTCCTGACCACAGAGGTGGTTCGAGAGGTAATCATCAGTGAAGCCTGAAAACAAGGATGTGCATAAATATCTTCTCTATATTGGAAATGGGGCAAAGGAATACAAAAAGGCAAGGTATAATAGTTAGTACCATCTTGTAAACCTCAGTGCTTCCCATTGTTTCCCCGCAACACATATAAGGTAGTTAGTCATCAGGTTAAGTAAGGGTTCACATGCTATCAGTAAAATATGTTGATGATAAATAAGCACATTGCAGATTCATCAGATTAATTCAAGCCACATGGAAAACCCATTTATCCAAACCAAGCATGATTAAGAACTAGGAAATATAGCACTTGTATATGTTTCCCATGTATTAAGTGCAGCCAAATTCAATTTATTCCTCACATGGTATACAATAACAGAATGCAGCCACAACAATTGAACATCGCATTGCATAATTGAACCAAGCAGTTAACTAAACACCACAACAAATGAACCAAATGTTAACTGAGCACCACATTGCACAATATAACATACTCCTAATAGAAGATCAGACAGTTAACCAAACCAAGCATGCCTAACAACTTGGAAATATAGCAATTGTATTGGTTTCTCATGTATTTAGTACATCCAAATTCAATTTATTCCTCACATGGTATACAATAAGAGAATGCAGCCACAACAATTGAACATCGCATTGCAGAATTGAACCAAGCAGTTAACTAAACACCACAAGAAATGAACCAAACGTTAACTGAGCACCACATTGCACAATATAACATACTCCTAATAGAAAATCAGACAGTTAACCAAACCAAGCGTGCTTAACAACTTGGAAATATAGCAATTGTATTTGTTTCTCATGTATTTAGTACAGCCAAATTCGATTTATTCCTCACATGGTATACAATAATAGAATGCAGCCACAACAATTGAACATCGCATTGCAGAATTGAACCAAGCAGTTAACTAAACACCACAACAAGTGAACCAAGCCACAACAAATGAACCAAGCAGTTAACTAAACACCAAGAGGCGGCCAGCGCCAGCTCGGGGTGGACGCCGGGTGGAGGGACGGCCGTGGTGAATGTGGCGGCGCAAGAAGTCCGGAACCGGCTTCAGTCCCAGGCCGTAGCGTTGAGGCAATATAATGACGAGTTCCTCGCGTCGTGGCGGGCCATTCGGGTAAGTCTTCCCGTTTTTGCTTCTTGATCTTGGTTTCTTCCGTGGGGGCGCGTCAGCGCACCCACTGGGTGTAGTCCCCGAGTTCCGAGTCGGCTGCTGAGCAGGCGGCTTGGAACTTCTTAGTGGGCTTTGTTTGCTATCTTGTTCTCATTCGCTTCTCTGTCTCACTTGCAGGACTACCACAATCTCCGTGCGGCTGCATTCAACTCCCAGGCTCGGGAGCTGACCCAGAAGAATGTTGATCTATCTGAGAGCCAGGGTAAGTGCTTCATCTTTTATCTCATGTGGGGGCGCATCGGCACACCCACGTAGTCCCCGAGATTCGGGCCGACTGCTGAGCAGTCGGGTCGTATCTTTCTTGACGACTTCTTTCTTATTGCTTTTTTCTTCTCTGCCATGTCTGCAGCGGCCAACGCCAAACTAAGGGAGCAGCTGGGTGGGACTCAGGCCGCCCTTCGCGCTAAGGAAGCCGAGTTTGACGCCTTGGCCCAGGAGCGTGACCGCCTGGTCAAGAAGCTAGCCGACCAGGAGGAGGGCCACAAGGCGGCCCTGAAGGCGGTGCAAGATAGCGAGGCCGCCCTCCAAGCCGAATATGAGACGGAGGCGGCGAGCTGGGCCGAGGCGAGGCAGTCGTTGGTCAACGGCTACGGCCAGATCGAAGACTTGGTTGACGGTAGGCCGCCCTCTTCTTCGTCCCTTGCTTGCTGCTTGCCGTTTGGTTCACTTTCTGACTTGGTATTTTTCTCTTCTTTATCTTTCTTTCTTGTGCAGAGTACTTCCCTGGCTACTCTACTGCCGCCAACCAGGTCGTCGAGGCCCACCGCGAGGCGCAAAGGCAGGCTGGCACCAAGATTGCACCGAATGCTCGCCGGTCGCTTGAGGAACAGCTCCTGGCGATTCAAGCCCGCCTCCAGCCGGCTCACCGCATACTCCGCCGGCTTCAGCGTGTTGGGGCGCAGGTGCTGGCCGCTCTCTGGCCCGACGAGGTGATTCCCCGCACTCCCAGTCGGACTGCCGACTGGCTGGAGGTGGCGGCCGGCCGCTTCGAGGCCTGGAAGGCTTCTGCGGCTCGGTCAGGCGCCAGGCGGGCGCTGGAGTTCGTCAAGGCCTGGTATCCTGAGCTGAGCTTGGACCAGCTGGCCACCTGGCGGCAGGAGGCCGACACAGAGCTGGAGCCGGTGCGACCGGCTATCATCCAGCAAGCCTCAGCGATCGTCGACTACACCGACACCACCGCCTTTGCTCCTGAGATGGACGACAACGACGTTGCCCGGCCAGAGGAGTGGTTCGGGCTGAACACGGCCGATGGCGAGGACTCGGCGGAGGATATCGACTCCAGCGACGAGGGCGAGGACGAGGAGGAGGGTGAAGACGCCGCGCCAGATGGTGGAGCAGCCGGCCAGCCTCAGCTTGACCGTGCCTCCAGCAACAAGGCGCGTGTGAGCGCACCGCCTGCAGCCGGCGATGATCAAGCCGAGACTCGCCAGCCGGCCACTCCTCCAGCCGGTGCTGCCGTCTCCACCGACTGGCCCGGCTCCCCTGCTGCGCCCTTAGTCTAATCTGCTGCCTCTACTTTCCTATTTTATTACTCTTGGAACAATATTTTGTTAAGTTTGCACAGTTCCACCCACTGGGGGTGTATTCGAACTATATTGCCTGCCGGCCTGTTGAAGGCCTTATGTGTAAATATAATCATGCATGTGTTTGGCTTTCCATTGTTCTTTGCTTTTCATCCTTCGGCTGTTTCCTTTGCCGCCCTCCCTTGGCTGCCACCTTCCCAGCCGGACAGCTGCTCTGCAGTCTGTGGCCGGAGAAGTGCTTGGCCGGTTGGGAGGGCAAGTACTCTAGCTTTGTTGGATTGTAGCGAAGTGACTGGGAAGCCGGCCAGCCGGCTGTTTTGACAGCCGGTAGGCGTGGTTGGAGGCCGGCTTGTGTTATATAAGTTCATTAGTCCTTAGCCGTTTTTCGTGTGGGCATCCTTTCTGCCTTTGGCTCTTGCCAGTCGGGCAGTCGGTTCTTTGAGCTGCAACTTACAACAAGAGAGGGTTCGGGTGCTGGCACACTACTTATCTGACTTCAGGTAGAACTTTTAATATAACTTAAGGTGGCCAGTCCCCGGGCCGACTAGTCGAACCCGGTGCCAGATAGAAAATTAAATGTAATAGTGCATTCATGGGTATGACACTCGTCATTCATAGATAAAGGAGGGCAGTCCCCAAGTGCGCCTTGGGGGGGGCGTTGTCTTGTACTTAATACAAAAAGGTAGCATGATACATACTGCTTTTAACTGTAAAATCTTCTCAGGAGATTGGCGTTCCATGGTCGTTCCGACTCCTTGCCGGAATCATCCCTCTTGCGTGCTCTTGGCTTCTGTGCGTCGATCAGGTAGTAGGAGTCGTTGCCTAGGGCCTTGCTGATGACGAAAGGGCCTTCCCAAGGGGCCGAGAGCTTGTGCTAGCCGGCTGTTCGCTGGATCAGTCGGAGCACAAGATCGCCCTCTTGGAAGGATCTTGGCTTGACCTTCCGGTTGTGGTAACGGCGCAAACCCTGCTGGTAGATGGCGGACGGGCTGAGTGCTAACAGCAGGCCTTCTTCCAGCAGGTTGACGCCGTCTTCTCGCGCTTCCTTGGCCTCCGCCTCCATGTACATTGTGACCCGAGGCGAGTCGAACTCGATGTCAGTTGGGATGACAGCCTCGGCACCATATACAAGGAAGAACGGAGTGAAGCCCGTTGACCTGTTCGGGGTAGTACGCAGACTCCAGAGGACAACCGGCAGCTCATCGAGCCAGCAGCTGGCCGATCGCTCCAGTGGTACGACTAGTCGGGGCTTGATGCCGGAGAGGATGAGGCCATTTGCTCGCTCGACCTGGCCGTTTGACTGCGGGTGGGCAACGGACGCTAAGTCCAGTCGGATGCCCTGTGTCGCGCAGAAACGTGCCAGTGCTCCCTTGGCAAAATTCGTGCCGTTGTCGGTGATGATGTTGTGTGGTACACCATACCGAGTAGTGATGTCTGCGATGAATGTCACGGCAGTCGGCCCGTTCAGCTTCTTGATTGGCTTCGCTTCAATCCACTTGGTAAATTTGTCCACGGCGACAAGCAGATGTGTCATGCCGCCGCGGGCTGTCTTGAATGGGCCCACCATGTCCAGCCCCCAAACGGCAAAGGGCCAGGTGAGGGGGATGGTCTTGAGTGCAGAAGCCGGCAGGTGTTGCTTGGTGCTGAAGACTTGGCATCCTTTGCAGCATTTGACTAATTCCTTGGCATCTTCCAAAGCAGTCGGCCAGAAGAAACCATGGCGGAAAGCTTTGGCGACAAGTGATCTTGAGGCTGCGTGGTGGCCGCATTCGCCTTGGTGGATGTCCTTGAGGATTGCTATGCCCTTCTCTGGCTCGACGCAGCGCTGCAAGACTCCAGTGGCACTACGCTTAACAAGTTCTCTGTTTATTATTGCATATGCTCCGGCTCGGCGTTGAACTAGTCTTGCCGAGATCTCATCAGTCGGCAGCTCTCTGTTGACTAGGAAGTTGAGGATGGGCTGGGCCCATGATGAAGCTGTGACTTCTTCTATTGTCAGTACGGCCACTGTGACCCGGGTGGATGGGTTGGGTGGTGGAGAGTTGGAGTCGGCCACCGCCTCTTGTGTCGCTGCAGTCCCCGGGCCGACTGCTGCAGTCCCCGGGCCGGGTTCTGAAGTCCCCGAGCCGGGCGTGACTATGGCAGTCCCCGGGCCGCTTGTTGAAGTCCCCGAGCCGCCTGCTGGGTTCCCCCAGTCGGATCCGACTGCATTAGGGGCAGGCAGTACGAAGATAGAGTCCGATTCTGGAGACGGCTTGATAGACGGTTTGAGGAGACGCTGGAGAGAGACACCGGTTGGTATAGCCTGTCGGGTGGAGCCGATCCGTGCCAGGGCATCTGCTTGGTCGTTGTCGGCCCGTGGCACGTGGAGGAACTCGCACCCTTCAAAGTATCCACTGATCTGCTGGACGAGGAATCGATAGCTCGCATGTTTGCGTCCTTGGCATCCCAGTCGCCAGATGACTGCTGGACCACCAAGTCCGAGTCGCCATAACACAGGATCGGGCGTATGCCGAGCTCTTTGGCTAGCTGAAGCCCGTGTATGAGCGCCTCGTATTCAGCCACATTGTTGGAGGCGGCAAAATGGATTTGCAATGTGTATCTGAGATTGTCGCCTTTGGGAGAGGTGAGGACGATGTCGGCTCCCAAGCCGGTGCACATCTCTGACCCGTCGAAGTGCATCCGCCAATGAGTGGAGTCGGGAGCCGGCGGTAGGTACTGGGTCTCGACCCAGTCGACAAGGAAGCCGGCTAATGCTTGGGACTTGATGGCGGTGCGGGGCTGGTAGAAGATTGTGTAAGGAGCCAGCGCAATGGTCCCGGCTGCCTATGATCTCGGCAAGCGGGGCAGTGCATACGACCATGATGGGATGCTCTTGAAAGTAGGGCTTCAGCTTCTTGGCGGCAAAGTACACTCCATAGCACATCTTCTGGTAGTGCGGGTAGTTTTGCTTCGAGGTGGACAGTACTTCACTTAAATAATATACCGGCCTCTGAACCAGCTGAGCTCGGCCTTCTTCTGGGTGCTGGACCATGATGACTGTACTGACCACCCGGCTAGTCGCAGCAATGTAGAGGAGCATGGGCTCCTTCTCAGTTGGCGCTGCCAGGACAGGCGGAGTGGTTAGCATCTTCTTCAACTCGTGGAAAGCTTGGTCTGCTTGGTCGTTCCACTCGAAGTGGGTGGATTTCTTCATGAGTTGGTACAAGGGGAGAGCCTTCTCCCCTAGCCGGCTGATAAAGCGGTTTAGGGAGGCCAGGCACCCGGTGAACTTCTGAACGTCTCGCAACTTGGTGGGAATCTCCATTCTCTCAATGGCCTTGATCTTCACAGGGTTGCACTCAATGCCGCGTTCGGAGACCAAAAAGCCTAGAAGCTGGCCGGCTGGTACTCCGAACACGCATTTCTCGGGGTTGAGCTTGATCTGAAATCAGCGCAAGTTGGCAAATGTTTCTTTGAGGTCTTCCAGCAGGGTGCCGCGCTTCTCCGTCTTCACCACAATATCGTCTACATAGACGTGGGCATTTCTGCCGAGTTGCTTGAGGAGGCATTTCTGCATGCAACGCTGAAAAGTGGCACCGGCATTTCTCAAGCCGAATGTCATAGTCAGGTAGCAGAAAGCTCCGAATGGCGTAATGAAGGCGGTCTTCAGGCGGTCAGCTGGGTCCAACTTGATCTGGTGGTACCCTGAGTAGGCATCCAAGAAACTCAACAGCTCGCATCCGGCTGTGGAGTCTATCACTTGATCAATCCGTGGTAGGGCAAACGGATCTTTGGGGCAGGCTTTGTTGAGGCTGGTGTAATCTATACACATACGCCATTTGTTGTTCTTCTTCAACACCAAGACCGGGTTGGCAAGCCACTCTGGGAAAATACTTCCATAATGAAGCCGGCGGCCAGGAGCCGGGCTATCTCTTCTCCTACGATCCTTCTCTTCTCCTCCGACAGTCGGCGGAGAAGCTGCTTGACTGGTTTCGCGTCCGCTCGGACGTGTAGCTTGTGCTCGGCGAAATCCTTCGGAACACCCGGCATGTCCTTTGGGGACCATGCAAAAATGTCTCGATTCTCACGGAGGAAGTCGACGAGCTCGCCTTCCTATTTATTGTCCAGGTTTGCACCGATGACAGCAAACCTCTCCGGGTTCTCCGGGTCCAGAGGTATCTTCTTTGTCTCCTTGGCAGGCTGGAAGGAGCCCTGAGAATCATATTCCTTGGGGTTGGGGGACAGGGCCGGCTGCTTGCCGGCCATGGCCACAACTCGCTCCAGCATCTTCTTCTCTTCATCAACCACGAGGGACTCGGCCAGTCGGCTGCTGGCTGCAGCGCACTCGATGGACTTCTTGTAGTCGCCGGCTACAGTGATGATCCCCTTCGAACTCGACATCTTCATCTTGAGGTAGGCGTAGTGGGGCACAGCCATGAACTTGGCCAGGACAGGTCGGCCAAGCAAGGCGTGCTAAGGGCTCTCTAGATCCACTACTTCAAACCAGATCGCTTCTCGGCGAAAGTGATCCTTGTCTCCGAAGAGAACATCCATCTTGATCTTGCCGATTGGGGAACAGGACAGGCCGGGTACGATGCCTTGGAACACAGTCCGGCCTGGCATGAGCTGCTTCGCCTTGAGGTTCAACTTCTCCATGGTGTCGCGGTACAGTATGTTGATACTGCTTCCGCCATCAATCAGCATGCGGGAGAAACGGGCAGCTCGCCTCTCCGTCGCGAGGGTGACGTCCAACACCAATGCGTAGGAGCCGGGAGATGGCATCACCTCTGGGTGATCGGCCCGGCTCCAGCTGATAGGCCTTTCAGACCAATGCATGAACTCGGGGTTGCTAGAGGCGACCGCGTTGACTTCTTGGTGCTGTCGGCGCCGACTGCGCTTGTCTTCAATCTGGCTCGTGAAGACGACATAGGCGGCATGCTCATCCGGGAACTCATCCTGAATGGCTCCGACTGCTGGTCGAGCAGCCGGCTGCTGGGGGGCTGGAGGCGGCGGGCCGGGAGGCGGAGGCGGCACCAGCCCCTCGCCCTTGGAGATCTGCGTGAGCCAATGGCACTTCCGGGTCGTGTGGTTGGACGGCTTCGCGCCGCTGTGGAACTTGCAGGGGGCATCGAGAGTTTGTTCATAGGAGAAGGCCGGCTGCCAAGCCGGCCTGCCGCCCTTCTTCTTGGGAGCGGGCCGTTCTTCGGGTTGCTCGTCTTCGACAGTGGCCACCTGCCGACTGGTGGAAGGCAGCATAGGGGCCTTGCGCTTGTGGTCGTTCTGGTAGGGGCGTCGGTTGGGGTCGCTAGCCGGCGTCTTGGGAGCCGGAGCGAGCACCTTTCCAGAGGCGTCCACTAGGAGCTCGGTCTTCATCGAGGAGTCGGCCATGGCGTACTTGTCTGCTATGACCAGCAGCTCGTCGAGGGTAGTCGGCTCGTCGCACAGGATTCGATGCTTGAGGAGGGTGCCCTCTCGGCACCCGGCGGTGAAGTATTCTATGGCTTGAACCTCGTGCACCCCCTCGCAGGAGTTGCGGTGCTCGGCCCACCGCTTGAGGTAGTCGCGAGTCGATTCGCTGGGCCCTTGGACGCACAAGGAGAGCTGGCGGGGCTTGGGAGGCCGCTTGTATGTGCTGGTGAAGTTGCGGACGAAGACTTCCGTGAAGTCTAGCCAGCTGTTGACGTTGTAGGGCTTGAGGCTGTTCAGCCAGGTGCGCGCCGTGCCTTGAAGCATTAGAGGGACGTACTTCCCGGCAACGCGCCTGTTGCCGTTTGCTATGCTGACCGCGGTAGAGTAGTCGATCAGCCAATCTTCCGGCTTCACGGAGCCGTTGTACTTGGGCGTGTCTCTGGGGAGTGAGAACCCTTTGGGGAAGGGCTCGTCGCGGATGCGGGGGCCGAAGCAAGGCGGGCTGACATCATCTTCTTCTTCCAGCGCCAGGGATCGCGCTAGGAGGTCGATCCGGTGGCGGGCATCATTCTCGCTGACTCCTTCACGGTGGCCTAGTCGGCCACCGAGAGTCGGATGCGTGACAGGCGGCAGGGTGGGATATCTCTCCCCACGAGGCGGGGGGAGGCGGATTGCCTTGTCGTTCCACTGCTCGGGGGCAGCCTTCTGCGTCGCGCTCAATGGTGATTCGAATCCGGCTGCGGCTAGCAGCCAGCTCCTTGTCTTCCCTCGCGCGGGCGCGCTCGCAGTCGGCGACCGGGATGTCGCGGCGTGTTCTCGGCGCGGGGGAGGACTCTCAGCGCGGGCGCCGGCTTCATGTCGTTCTATGGCTGCGTCGATCAGCTGCTGGATGCGCCTTGTCATGTAGGGAAGCTCATCAGCCCCCAGCCCGTTCAGCTCTTCTGCAGCCACCTGAGCGGCTCGCAGATTCTCGAGCGGCGTGGCGTAGACTGGGCGGTCTGCCCCTAGCATGTTGGCGATGGCCGCGTCGCGCTTCTTGACGAGGCCGGCTCGGCTCGGCCCGCCATGAGGCGGCATACCATAGGCGGCGCGGTCGACTTCGTGCTGGTGAGCCTCAGTGAGGCGTCTCATGGAGGCTATCTTCTGGCCCTCCACGATGAGGGCGAGGCGGCGTGCCTCCAGAGTCTCGGCGTCGGCGTCGGCCGGGATGGGGACGGACAAGTCGTGCAGCACCGCTTGTAGGGCGTCGTGGGCGTTCTCGCCCAAGTCGGCTTCATGGCTGATGACCAGCACCTCAGTGCCAGCGCTGCTGCCACTGTCGGCTCGAGGGAGAGGGTCGTCGAAGATCACTACATCGGTGGGGAAGGCGTCAAGCGATGCCGTGTCGGAGTCGACAAGAATCGGGTCGGTGGAGCCGACTGACTCCAAGTCCACAGCAAGCTCGCTGGAGACGTGAAGCTGGTCGAGCAGGCTGACGAGGCGGATCTCGGGGTAGTCTGTGCCCGCGTGGGATGCGGGCTCGTCGGAGATGGGAGTCTCGCCAAGAAGGTCGGCGAGGCAGCTCGCCGCGTAGGCGTCGTCGACGCCTTGCAGCATGTCAGGGCAAGCGCCATCGGGCGTAGCAGGCTGGCTACGCTCGCGGGGGAGGAAAAGGGTTCCTGTCCAGAACAGGTCTCCGGACGACGGTGCACCTGGCCCCACGGTGGGCGCCAAATGTCGGATGGTAGGTGCGACATATGCCAACGGGTGGCTTATCATTGTGGGAGCCAATAAGACATCGCCGGTGCCTGGAAACGGGATAAGGCGAAGACATGCACGCCGGCGGATCTTACCCAGGTTCGGGGCTCTCCGTGGAGATAACACCCCTAGTCCTGCTCTGTGGGGTCTCCGCATGATCACTAGATCAATACAAGTAGCTACAAGTGCTCCTTGAGCTGTTTGGCTAGGAGAAGAAGAAGGGCAAGGCTAGCTCTCCTTTTCTCTCTATGTGGTGTGTGAAACTATGTGAGATCAACCCTTTGCATGGGTGTCCCGGGGGGTTTATATAGGCCTACCCCCCAGGGGTACAATGGTAATCCGGCTGGGCGCGAGTCCCAGCCGTCAGTGTCTGTGCTCGCCGGCTTCTCCGCCGGCCATTGGGGCCGGCGGACTGGTGGGTCCTGCCGGCTACCGGCCTCTTGGCCGACAGGCCGGCCCCACCGCTTGGGGGCCTTGTCGGCGGCTGGTTACTGTTGCCTCGCCCCTGATGACGAGGGCTTTGTCGAGGTAAGCGTGGCTACAGTGCCGCCGCCTTCCGGGCTCTCACTATTTCCTCACCTCGTCTTGTCTCCTTAATGATGCACATGTTTCGAGGGAGGGAGGTAGCCGGCTATTGGGAGCCGGCTACGCCCCCGGCCGACTAGGGGAGGCTAGGCCGCCTTCAAGCGTCTCTCTGGCTAAAGGGGCCCGCCGCCCGCGGGTCGTACTGGCGCCTGTCGTGGGTGACGTTGTGGTCAACATGGCTACAGTGCCGCGCCAGACGGGGGATGGCTGACCCGTACGGCGCCCTGTGGCCATGCCTGTTCCGGGATTCGGGGGTAGTGGGCTGTACTGCGGCCACGCCCCGTCTTATCACTGTTATGTGGATGCAGTCTTGGTGGGTGCAGTCTTGGCCGGCTTCTGGGAGTCGGCTCTCTTCATGGCCGGCTTCTGGGATTCGGTCCTCTTGGGGCCGGCTTCCTGGAGTTGGCCATCTCATAGCTTTCTTCGGGAAGGTTTTTGAGGCCGGGTCGCCTTTTGGTAGTCGGCCCTGGGGATAGCTGGCCGGAGGAAGGCGGCCCCATGCTCTGGATGCTTGAAGGCTCGAATGGCCTGATAATTTTTCGAAGAGCCAGGGGGAGTCGGTTAAGCTACCCGTGGCCATTTACTCGGACAACGTGGCATACAGTTGATCCATGTGACCTATTTGTGATGGAATAGGCCGTGTGTGTTGTGGGCAAATGCTTGCTAGTATTCAACCATTTGGGATTGATGAATTCATCACCGACGGGTTCCCTAGTGTGGTCCGTGTTCATCTGATCATCATCTACTTCTTGTGCTAGCTCGATGCTAAGTTTCCATTAATTGATGGCATTTTATGAACACGCCACCATTTCCCGCCATTTCCGCACCTGTTTCCCGCCACCCTGCTATATTGCGCATAGGGGGCGCATGACGCACGGAGGTGACAAGCGCAGCCTGTAGCACATCCACCTTTTCCAAGCATGCCAACCCACCAAAGCGCTGCCTCTGCCATCAACCTCGTCGACGAGGAAAACGAGCAGGCGCCACGGCCCGTCGAGGCCGAGGTGCTCCCCGGCAACGCGATGGATGACGCCGTGATGCGCGTCATCGCCAGGGTTGAGCAGACCTTTGGCGCATGGTGCTTGAGCACCGCGGATCAAGATAGCCATGTCAGCGCCGACAGGCTGCAGCTCACCGCACAACATGATCGATGGCGCGCCGCAGAGCAAGCTAGGCGCGTCCGCACCGATAGGTTGTGGCTCGCTGCGCGGTGAGACCGTTGGAGCGCTGCAGAGCGAGAGGCGCGACGCGCCGCACAGCAAGAGAGGATCCATCGGCGCTTGCCTGCTGTCGACACGGCGTCGCAGCTGGGTACACGTCCCGTCAGTACCCCCATTCCTCGCCAGGGTGGGCAGAGGCCCTCAGCGCCGTACTTGCAACAGAGGCCGGCCATGCCGTACTTGCATCGGACGCCCGCCGCGCCGTTCGCATGGGTGCCATCGTTCGCCTTGTCCACGGCCCGCTAGATGCCAACATGAAAGTGCAACTATCCCTGGGTGGTATTGGTAATTCCTAACAACTTATAGCTCATTGAGCTAATGCTATTCCAAGATAAACATTTCAGGAAAGCTTAATGATTGGCATGGCATGGATTAGAAAGTGGACCCTTCAAAATGCTAAGCACAAAAGATTGGCTCAAGCTCAAAGCACAAGACTCTGCATTTTCTATTTTAGTGATCCAACATCACATTGAGTCTATAGGAAAAGCCAATACTATTAAGAAGGGATGAGGTTCTTGCTCAAAATGCTTAGTGATATGCTCCAAAACCCTCCACTACTTTCTCACATACACATATGTCCCAAACCAAAAAGTCCAACTCGGCCCCACCGATTCTTTCTATCCAGAGACACCGAGTTTAGTTGACATAGCCACTGCCAGAAACCCTAGTCTTTTAAGTCTCACCGATAGGGATCTCGGTCTCACCGAGATGGGATTGCAAACTCTCTGTTTCCCTTTGTAATGTTTCGGTTAAACCGAGATGAGCGATCGGTCCCACCGAGATTGCAATGCAAACACTCTGTTTCCTTTTCGTAACGTTTCGGTCTAACCGAGATGAGCGAATTGGTCCCACCGAGTTTGCCTGACCAACTCTCTGCTCTGTTACCAAAATCGGTCTCACCGAGTTTGTGTAATCGGTCTCACCGAGATTACGTTATGCCCTAACCCTAATGATATCGGTCCCACCGAGTTGACATGTCAGTCCCACCGAAACTCCTAACGGTCACATTATGAACCAATTCGGTCTGACCGAGTTCTTTGAATCGGTCCCACCGAGTTTGGTGATTTGTGTGTAACGGTTAGATTTGTTGTGGGGGCTATAAATACCCCTCCACCCACTCTTCACTCGTAACATGGTGGGAGAGACAAGGTTGCTTCTTCGTGGACCCTTCGTGGGTGGAGCCCTCCGTGGACTCGTGCAACTGTTACCCTTCGTGGGTTGAAGTCTCCATCAACGTGGATGTACGATAGCACCACCTATCGGAACCACGGATAAAAAATCTCCGTGTCAACATTGCGTTTGCTCCCTCAAACTCCTCCCTTTATCCTCATATGCAATTGTTTTACATTCTGCTACTATACTCTTAGAATTGCATGTGTAGGTTGATTGCTTGACTTGTGCTAAGTTGCTAAAATCTACCAAGAACTAAAATTGGGAAAAGGCTTGATTTTTATTTGGTCAAGTAGTCTAATCACCCCCCTCTAGACATACTTTCGATCCTACAAGTGGTATCAGAGCTTTGGTCTCCATTTGGTTTGATTTCCATAGCTTTTGGTGGTCATAGCCTTGGTTTCACAACCTAGGAGAGTATGGCGTCTAGCGAGGGAAATTACCACTGTAGAGGTCCTTACTTTGATGGTACAAACATTGCTAGTTGGAAGCATAAGATGGAAATTCATATTCTTGGACATAACCCCGCCGTTTTGGCTATTGTGTGTATTGGCTTGCAAGGTGAATTCTTTGATGGGAGAGAACCAAACCGTGAAGCTACCGCGGAAGACTTGAAGATGCTACAATACAATGCTCAAGCTTGTGATATTCTCTTCAATGGATTGTGCCCCGAAGAATTCAACAAATTCAGCCGTCTTGAGAATGCAAAGGAAATTTGGGATACTTTGATTGATATGCACGAAGGTACCGACTCCGTCAAGGAATCCAAATTGGATGTGCTTCAAAGTCAACTTTGTCGGCGTTCTGGGAACAGGGGTCCCCAGACTTGCCTGCGGCCCACGGTGTGGCTATGCTAGCAGGCCCGTACAGCCCATCTTCGTAAACAAGGCAATCAAGACCTTCGCGAGGGGCCAAGCCTCGCGAGGTGGACAATGCAAGACCTCCTCAGGAGTGGCCTCTCCAGGCTACCTCGCGAGGAGCGGAGATATCAAGGCGGGGCAAACCTCATGAAGCTCTCGTGACGTGAGCCATGATGATCAGGATCAGGCGGGCGCCAGCGCGCGTAGCTTTCTTGTTTCCTCTTCGGTGCTAAGGCGGTAAGCGCAGGCGCGGAGTACGGAGGCATCAGGCAAAGGTTACCATATCAGTGCAACAATACTAGGACTGGAAGGACGGCGAGACGGAGGTCACCGTGGAGCCCAAGACGGCGTCACCGCCAGAGCCCTTTCGCAGGCGAAGACCACTTTTGTCGGGATAGCTTGTACTAGCTATCCCCTTTCAAATTGCCCGCCGTTGTTGGCTCCCTTCCCGCTCAATATTTGGGAAGAGGACCAGGGCCTATATAAGTAGAGCTAGGTACCACAGTAGGCAGGATCTGATCCGGCTGGAGCCAACCCACGCTCTCACAAGAACACCTCAACCTTAGGAGGCTGTTCTTCCCCTTGTACTGTTCCTCATCAGCCCAAGAGGCAATCCACCACCACACACTGGAGTAGGGTATTACACCACATCGGTGGCCCGAACCAGTATAAATCTCGTGTCTCCCTGTGTTGTGAGTTCGTCGAGTTCGTCCGTGAGATCTTAGTGAGCTAGGGCGTGGATCGGTAGGAAGGAAAGAACTTCGCGCACACCCCAGAGTTCGAACCTTAAGGGTTTTGCCAGAACCCGAGATCCGACATTTGGCGCACCAGGTAGGGGTGCGCCGGAGCTTCTTCCTCGCCAATCGACGTACCGACACTCCACGGCCAAGATGTCCGGCGACCCAAGAGCTGACTCCGACCGCCGGGCAGCCTGGCCGGCCTAGGCGACGACGCCTGCCCATGAAGACCTCGACCCCGCACTCCAGGCGGTGCGAGCGCCGTCCAACGCTGCGGGGCGCAGGCGGCGCGGCCAGGCGTCATCCACCCTCACTCCACAACAAGTACGAGCCGCTGCAAGGGTAGCAAGCCACCCCGCGGCGACGGCGCCGCACTCGTGGCGGGAGCAGGCAAACATGCGGGCAGCACTCACAGTGGCAAGAGAGCTGCTGCGGTGCCGGCTGATGGAGAGCGGCCGGGATGCGCTGCTGGAACGTGTTGCCGAGCTGCTGGACGCGGCGGCGTCGGGAGCACCGCCCTTCTGCTATCGGCTCCCTTCTCAGGCCGATGCGGGGCCTCATGGCGGGCCTCGCCGCAACCACGCGCCATCGGGCGTGCCTGGGGGCTTCGTCAACACCAGTGCGGCCGGCAGCGCCGGGGGCTCCGCCACCCCCATGCCGCCCGCAATAAGCACGGGCACAAGCGTCGCCCCCCGTGGTCCCAGCCAGATGCCGCGCTACTGTCCTCAGGACGCTACGCTGGGCCGAGCAACATGGAGTGTGGGGCACTACGGCGAGGTGTTCGGGGTGACGGCCCCGGAAGCCTACGTACCCCGCATGATGGACCAAGAGTATGCACCGGAGGACGACCCTGACTCGTTCGTTGGAGAAGATTGGGAAGAAGGGGCGCTAGGAGTCGAAGCCTTCCAGGAACCAACGGTGAACCACGACGATCGCGTCATCAACGGCAACTACCGGGTACCACTAATCTCTCAGGAGCAGGCTTACCCTAACCATGGGTTGCAAGTGAATCAGGTTGCAACGCCGATCGACGAACCTGGCACAGCAGCATCCCTTCCAACAAGGGAAGCACGCTGGGGGCCACCAGGAGGAAGCCAGGAGCAAGGCCCCTCCCCACGTCGCGCGAATCCGGGTGACACCCGGAGGTAGGCCCTCTGCCGGGGAGGCCTCAACGACCCTTCCCCCGGTAGAGGACCCGTGGTCGCCGAGGGAACCGCTGGCGTCCCCTTTCCCCCCTTTGTGTCGTCCAGGTTGCCGGTCGGCCCAAAGGTGGTCAAGGGTGGCGCAAGGCGGGGCCCTCGTCTGGCGATATGAAGCAAGGCCGGTACCTGTGAAGAAGGCCCAGTGCCTGTGAAGCTTGCCGCCCGTGACACTCTCACGTAATAATGAGTTGGGGCTGTACACGCCCCGAAGTCTCAGGGGTGCCGGCCTCAGGCCCTGGGGCTCCCTCCCACGCCTAGTGGCAGCACTTAGCTCCGTGCTGGTGAGAAGACTTGAAGACCGGAAGACTAGAATAGGCGTCGGACGCGGCCTTTCGTTTTGGATCTCTTTTTCTGTAGCCTTGCTTTCTGGATCTGCATTTAAGTTGAAGTCGAGTTTTTATCGATGTGCGGGGGGTGCCTTTTCTCGTTCAAGCAATTTCTTGCTTTCTGGATTTCGTTCTGACTGGTTCTCATGTCCGTCGCCTTCCCCTCATGAGCCCCTCGTGAGAGGGACTGCGTGAAGCGCACACGTGCCGAGCGCGCGCTAACACTGCAACTGGTGCTTGCCTCTTGCGGGGCTCCTCTTGACGGGTCGGCAAGCTCCGTAGGATTCTCAAAAACTCGACGCCTCACGACCCAGCTCGAGGCTGGCACTGACTAAGGTAACCCACGACGGGAAGCTCACCCCTGGACATACGAGTTCGCGAGGGCACATACTCAATACCACGTAGAAAAGTAAAGGCTACAACTTGCTTACATGAGGGGCTCCCCCTCTCAAAATGCTCTTACAAGTTTTCCAAGGCCGCGCCCGAGTTTTTGCGTGCAGGATGCAACAACTGCAGAACATGGGATCAGCCAGATATGTCGCTTGCTGCGTCGCCCTCGGACGCGTCACTCGCATCATCTTCGTCTTCGCCGGCACCGTCGCCACCTTCGGTGACGCCTTCATCGCCGTTGTCAACCACATCGCCTTCGTCTGCGGCGACCACCACTGCGTCGTCATCAGAAGCGAAGGCTCTGACCAGCGCATCCACGTTGTCCTCCACCCACCGTGCCAGGTCACCCCGGACGGCCTGCGGCACGGGGGCAATGGCGGCGTAGAAGTCGAAGTCAAGAAAGGTGTTCCTGAGGTGTCTAAAGACGCGAGAGAATGCGCGCCCGAGCAGGCCTCGGCTTCTCTCTTCCGCGAGCCGGCGAGCCCTGTCAGACCGGGCTTCCAGGCACGTCACCACATCGGTGAAGAAGGTCAGGTGGCTGGCGTAGTCATTTGAGTGAGGAGGCGGTGCATTCTCGTCGCAGATGTGGCCCAGGGCGATATTAGCCCTGTTTCGGAGGTCCTGAAGCATGGGGGCATGCTCGCACTCCAGCGTCCGCCGTTGGAGCACTTCCTCCATGATTTGCCGTGCGACGGCCTCGGCGTCATCGACCCGTTTCCGAAGAGAAAGCAGCTCGGCGCGGGCGGAGGCCAAGTCCGCCTGCGCCGAGACCAGGGCGGCAGCCGTGGCCTCCCCACGCCTCTCCGCCTCGTCCAACCTGGGCCTGAGGCCAGAGGCCCTGCCCGCATCCCCCGTTCCTGCGAGCTTCAACTTCAAGTCATACCTACCCTCCAGGTCTGCGCGAACCTCGGCCACCCGGCGGTTGACTTCCTCCTGTGCCTTGGCCTCGCGAGCCCCAAGGGCATCTTCTGCTTGAGCGACTTGGCGCTCCCTCGTCTCCAGCCGCTCAAGCTCAAGGCTGCGCTCCGTGGCCTCCAGAGTCAGCGCCTCCTCGCGCTTCCGGACCTCTTCTTCCTCGGCGGGCGCCCTCCTCAGCGACGCAAGGGCGGCTCTGCGCGCCTCCACCTGCTGCTCGAGGGAAGCACACCAAGCCTGGAGCTCCCACGCGCGCTTCTCCGCAGCCTCGTGACAACGGTCAGCCTCGCGAGCCTCCTCGAAGGCTCGGGAGCATGCTTCGCAAGAAACCTTGAGGGACGCCTCGGCCTTCGCATTAGCAAGGTCGCGCTGGTAGCAGCCAAGGTTGATGGCCACCCTCAGCTTCCGCCGTTCCTCCACCAGTCAGAGACCTTCAGCTTCAAGGCGCGAGTCAACACCAGTGAGTTCTTCGCCAAGGCGGCTCATCGCGCCCATCGCCTCCTGGAAGAGCTCATGGCGAACGACGCTCCGCCCACGCTCGAACTCGAACACACGGCTCACCTCTTCCTCCGCCCCGGGGGCTGCAGGTGAGGCATCAAGCGGCGCACCACCCCTCGGCAGGGGGCTGGGGGCTGGAGCTGCCCCAGGCGCCAGCCAGTTCGCGCGGGGGGCCCTGGCCGGTCGGGGCCCGCTGCTTGAAGAAGAACCGAGGGATGAAACCAACCAGCCGCCGTCCACGACCAAAGGAGGGGTCCGGGGGATGCCCGCCGAGCTCCAAGCTAGACCGTGAAGGAAGGACCTCGGGGCCGCGGATTCAAGGCGCCAAGAAGGCGAGCGCGCCCCCTCGGCCGGCCCCGCTCCGGTCGAGACGTGCAAGCTCGGGGCACTCAAGGCCGACGGGGTGCCGAGGAAGGCGGGGACCACCTCACGAGGGACCCGACAGAACTGGCAGAAGGGGTCCTGAAGAGCTAACGTCAGGAAGGAAATCGGCGATCAAGAAATCACAAGGTGCAGTACTTACTCGTCGATAGCCAAGTACTTTCGCCGCTTCAACGGCCCGAAGATGTTGTTGCTGCTCGAGGACCCTTTCCTCTTGCGGAGCTCCTCGAAGTCCACGCAAAGCCGACCGAAGCGCTGGACGTGACGGCCGGTGCAAGGCGGGGCGAAAGAAGAGCTTGGAGAGACAACTTCAGGGGTGCCTGTCTGCGGCGAACAGTCGGGCGCCGTCTCGCTACGACCTCCTGAGGCTTCGGGGGCTTTGACCTCGGGAACTGCATGCTACGTCGCCTCAGCGACCGATGCCCCAGGGGAGGGATCGCGAGCCCCCGAGGACGACGCCCCCGGATCTCCGCGCGACATGTGCTCTTCAGCGTTGGGGCCGCCGGCCTCCGTCGGAGCTCGCCCTCCTGCACCCTCACTCGGGGCGAGCTTGGCACCGGTGACGAGGAGCCCACGTCGATAGGATTCTCGCGGGGCCCCACCAGGCCGATCAGGTGCAGGCCCCACTCATCAAAGGAGGGTATGCTCGCAGAAAACTCATCCTTGTTCTCACAATGGTACAGTAAACAACTCTTCCTGGGCATGTCGTCTGGTAGAGGGGTTCCCGTCAGGACCATAAGCACAGTCTCCCGCATCTTAAGAGGAAGCCCTTACTCTTGAAACCTCATGTGGTCCTGACTGCTGAGCAAGGCCCACATCGGGCGGGAATGGCGCTGAAGCGGAGCAACTCGGCGCTTGACGAACTCCTTCACCACCATAGGCGCAGTCACACTGCGGTCCTTCAACCTCCTCAGCCTAGCCCAGACGGGAGCGAGGCGGGGGCTCGTGAGCTTCTGGTGGCCCCAACCGAAGTTCGGAACAGCAGGCCCCGCCGGAACATGTAGCAGAGGGCTGAGCACACCGGCGTCAACGAACACCCATCGTGTCCGGAACTCGCTCATGGATGGAGGGAGCTCAAAGTCAATCCCCGCACCTGCTGTCACGGCCACGGCCTGGAAGCTCACGCACCCCGAGCGCTGCTGAGGGTCAGCCAGGTGCAGTGAGAAGAAATGGCGGAGGAGGGCCACCGAAGGAGCGATACCCACCATGGCTTCGCACACAAAGGCAAAGACAGCAAGAAGAGTCGCCGATTGAGGGTCAAGATGCAGCATGTGGATCTTATAATGCTCGAGCACCGCGTTGAAGAAGGCGGAGAAGGGAGGAATCAAGCCAGCCCAGAGGGCATCTATCAAGATTGGGACTTCAGTGGCTGCCCGAGCCATGCGAGTGCGAGACGCGGGCCAAGCCACCGTCTCTCCCCACTCGTGAAGCTGGAAGCAAGCATTGGACGCACCTTGTCCATGGCCTCGTCGTTGAGCACCCGGGATCGGCCCAGCGCTGGCTCAGCGGCCGGAGGCGCGCTTGGCGGAGACAGGGGCTTCTTCCCTGTGTCTGCTTGTTTTGGCGCCATAGCAGCAAAGCGGGCAGAGGGCAGGTCAGATTGGAGGGTAGAAACAGAGTCTCGAGGAAGCAGATAGATTGGGGAAGCAAGGCACAGACGATGGAGGAATAACTGTGTAGGTCGCGGGGTCCGCACAGCCAGGCGGATTCTAAGGCAGCGTGGGGAAGCGGAGACGCCCACGTCCAATCAACCGCCACACGTTGATCGAGGCCGCAGGCTTTTGGGGCCCGCGGCGCTCCGTACTTGACCTTTGGCTTCGCCTCGAAGCCAAGCCCGAGCGCACCTTGGGCCCGGGGGTTACTGTCGGCGTTCTGGGAACGGGGGTCCCCAGACTTGCCTGCCTGCGGCCCATGGTGTGGCTATGCTAGCAGGCCCGTACGACCCATCTTCATCAACAAGTCAATCAAGACCTTCGCGAGGGGCCAAACCTTGCGAGGTGGATGATGCAAGACCTCCTCAGGAGTGGCCTCTCCAGGCTACCTCGCGAGGAGCGGAGATATCAAGGCGGGGCAAACCTCATGAAGCTCTCGTGACGTGAGCCATGACGATCAGGATCAGGCGGGCGCCAGGCGGGCGCCAGCGCGCGCAGCGTTCTTGTTTCCTCTTCGGTGCTAAGGCGGTAAGCGCAGGCGCGGAGTACGGAGGCATCAGGCAAAGGTTACCATATCAGTGCAACAATACTAGGACTGGAAGGACGGCGAGATGGAGGTCACCGTGGAGCCCAAGACGACGTCACCGCCAGAGCCCTTTCGCAGGCGAAGACCACTTTTGTCGGGATAGCTTGTACTAGTTGTCCCCTTTCAAATTGCCCGCCGTTGTTGGCTCCCTTCCCGCTCAATATTTGGGAAGAGGACCAGGGCCTATATAAGTAGAGCTAGGTACCACAGTAGGCAGGATCTGATCCGGCTGGAGCCAACCCACGCTCTCACAAGAACACCTCAACCTTAGGAGGCTGTTCTTCCCCTTGTACTGTTGCTCATCAGCCCAAGAGGCAATCCACCACCACACACTGGAGTAGGGTATTACACCACATCGATGGCCTGATACGTCTCCAACGTATCTATAATTTTTGATTGCTCCATGCTATATTATCTTCTGTTTTGGACATTATTGGGCTTTAATATTCACTTTTATATTATTTTTGGGACTAACCTACTAACCGGAGGCCCAGCCCAGAATTGTTGTTTTTTGCCTATTTCAGAGTTTCGCAGAAAAAGAATATCAAACGGAGCCCAAACGGAATGAAACCTTCGGGAACGTGATTTTCGGAATGAACATGATCCAGGAGACTTGGACCCTACGTCAAGAAACAAAAGAGGAAGCCACGAGGTAGGGGGCCCCTGTTGCTCCACCGACGTACTCCTTCCTCCTATATATACCTACGTACCCCCAAACAATCAGAGACGGAGCCAAAAACCTAATTCCACCGCCGCAACCTTCTGTACCCACGAGATACCATCTTGGGGCCTTCAGTGACAGTAGGGGCAGCAAGGCATGTATAGTATTGTTGCCATCGAGGATAACAAGATGGGTTTTTTTATCATATTGCATGAATTTACCCCTCTACATCATGTCATCTTGCTTAAGGCGTTACTCTGTTCTTATGAACTTAATACTCCAGATGCATGCTGGATAGCGGTCGATGTGTGGAGTAATAGTAGTAGATGTAGGCAGGAGTTGGTCTACTTGTCTCGGACGTGATGCCTATATACATGATCATACCTAGATATTCTCATAACTATGCTCAATTCTGTCAATTGCTCAACAGTAATTTGTTCACCCACCGTAAAATACTTATGCTCTTGAGAGAAGCCACTAGTGAAACCTATGGCCCCCCGGGTCTATCTTCATCATATTAATCTTCCAACACTTAGTTATTTCCGTTGCCTTTCACTTTGCTTTTATTTTACTTTGCATGTTTATCACAAAAATACCAAAAATATTATCCTATCACATCTATCAGATCTCACTCTCGTAAGTGACCGTGTAGGGATTGACAACCCCTTATCGTGTTGGTTGCGAGGATTTATTTGTTTTGTGTAGGTGCGAGGGACTCGCGCGTAGCCTCCTACTGGATTGATACCTTGGTTCTCAAAAACTGAGGGAAATACTTAGGCTACTTTGCTGCATCACCCTTTCCTCTTCAAGGGAAAACCAACGCAGTGCTCAAGAGGTAAGCAAGAAGGATTTCTGGTGCCGTTGCCGGGGAGGTCTACGCAAAAGTCAACATACCAAGTACCCATCACAAACCCTTATCTCCCGCATTACATTATTTGCCATTTGCCTCTCGTTTTCCTCTCCCCCACTTCACCCTTGCCGTTTTATTCGCCCTCTCTTTTTCGTTTGCTTGCTTTTTGTCTGCTCGTGTGTTGGATTGCTTGTTTGTCATGATGGCTCAAGATAATACCAAATTATGTTACTTTACCAATACCAACAATAATGATTTCCTTAGCACTCCGATTGCTCCTCTTACAGATACTAAATCTTGTGAACTCAATGCTGCTTTGTTGAATCTTGTTATGAAAGATCCATTCGCCGGCCTTCCTAGCGAAGATGCCTCTACTCATCTAAATAGCTTTGTTGATTTGTGTGATATGCAAAAGAAGAAAGATATTGATAATGATATTGTTAAATTGAAGCTATTTCCTTTTTCGCTTAGAGATCGTGCTAAAGCTTGGTTTTCGTGTTTGCCTAAAAATAGTATTGATTCTTGGAACAAGTGCAAAGATGCTTTTATCTCTAAGTATTTTCCTCCTGCTAAGACCATCTCTCTTAGAAACGATATTATGAATTTTAAGCAACTTGATCATGAACATGTTGCACAAGCTTGGGAGAGGATGAAATTAATGATACGTAATTGCCCTACTCATGGTTTGAATTTTTGGATGATTATACAAAAAAATTATGCCGGATTGAATTTTGCTTCTAAATATCTTTTAGATTCGGCCGCGGGAGGCACTTTTATGGAAATCACTTTAGGAGAAGCTACTAAACTCCTAGATAATATAATGGTTAATTATTCTCAATGGCACACTGAAAGATCTACTAATAAAAAAGTGCATGCGATAGAAGAAATTAATGGTTTGAGTGGAAAGATGGATGAACTTATGAAATTATTTGCTACTAAGAGTGTTTCTTCTGATCCTAATGATATGCCCTTGTCTACTTTGATTGAGAATAATAATGAATCTATGGATGTGAATTTTGTTGGTAGGAATAATTTTGGTAACAACGCGTATAGAGGAAACTTTAATCCTAGGCCTTATCCTAGCAATTCCTCTAATAATTATGGTAATTCCTACAAGAACTCTTATGGAAATTTTAATAAGATGCCCTCTGAATTTGAGACTAGTGTTAAAGAGTTTACGAATTCGCAAAAAAAATTCAATGCTTTGCTTGAAGAAAAATTGCTTAAAGTTGATGAATTGGCTAGGAACGTTGATAGAATTTCTCTTGATGTTGATTCCTTGAAACTGAGATCTATTCCTCCTAAGCATGATATCAATGAGTATCTCAAAGCCATGAGAATTTCCATTGATGAGTGCAAAGAAAGAACCGCTAGGATGCGTGCTAAGAAAGATTGCTTTATAAAAGCGTGTTCTTCAAATTTCTATGAAAATAAAGATGAAGATCTAAAAGTTATTGATGTGTCCCCTATTAAATCCTTGTTTTGAAATATTAATCTTGATAATGATGGGACTGAATATGATCCACCTTTACCTAGAAGGCGTTCCAAAAATTCGGAGTTTTTAGATCTTGATGCTAAAATTGATAAAAGTGGGACTGAAGAGAACAAAACCCTAGATATTAATAAACCCACTATTTTGGACTTCAAGGAATTTACTTATGATAATTGCTCTTTGATAGATTGTATTTCCTTGTTGCAATCCGTGCTAAATTGTCCTCATGCTTATAGTCAAAATAAAGCTTTTACCAAACATATCGTTGATGCTTTGATGCAATCTTATGAAGAAAAACTTGAGTTGGAAGTTTCTATCCCTAGAAAACTTTATGATGAGTGGGAACCCACTATTAAAATTAATATTAAAGATCATGAATCCTATGCTTTGTGTGATTTGGGTGCTAGTGTTTCCACGATTCCAAAAACTTTGTGCGATTTGCTAGGTTTCCGTGATTTTGATGATTGCTCTTTAAACTTGCACCTTGCGGATTCCACTATTAAGAAACCTATGGGAAGAATTAATGATGTTCTTATTGTTGCAAATAGTAACTATGTGCCCATATATTTTATTGTTCTTGACATAGATTGCAATCCTTCATGTCCTATTATTCTTGGTAGACCTTTCCTTAGAACGATTGGTGCAATTATTGATATGAAGGAAGGGAATATTAGATTCCAATTTCCATTAAAGAAAGGCATGGAACACTTCCCTAGAAGAAAATAAAATTACCATATGAATCTATCATGAGAGCCACTTATGGATTGCCTACCAAAGATGGCAATACCTAGATCTATCCTTGCTTTTATGCCTAGCTAGGGGCGTTAAACGATAGCGCTTGTTGGGAGGCAACCCAATTTTATTTTTAGTTTTTTGCTTTTTGCTTCTGTTTAGGAATAAATATTTGATCTAGCCTATGGTTAGATGTGTTTTTATGTTTTAATTAGTGTTTGTGCCAAGTTAGACCTATAGGATCTTCTTGGATGGTAGTTATTTGATCTTGCTGTAATTTCCAGAAACTTTCTGTTCACGCAAATAATTGTTAAAAATCACCAGAACGTGATAAAATACTGATTCCAACTGCTGCTGATCAATAAACAAATTTTCTAGGTCTTCCTATTTTTGCTGATTTTTTGGAGTTCCATAAGTTTGCATTAGTTACAGATTACTACAGACTGTCTGTTTTTGACAGATTCTGTTTTTCGTGTGTTGTTTGCTTATTTTGATGAATCTATGGCTAGTAAAATATTTTATAAACCATAGATAAGTTGGAATACAGTAGGTTTAACACCAATATAAATAAATAATGAGTTCATTACAGTACCTTGAAGTGGTCTTTTGTTTTCTTTGGCTAACGGAGCTCCCGAGATTTTCTGCTAAGTTTTGTGTTGTGAAGTTTTCAAGTTTTGGGTGAAAGATTTGATGGATTATGGAACAAGGAGTGGCAAGAGCCTAAGCTTGGATATGCCCATGGCACCCCCAAGATAATCTAAGGACACCAAAAAGCCAAAGCTTGGGGATGCCCCGGAAGGCATCCCCTCTTTCGTCTACTTCCATCGGTAACTTTACTTGGAGCTATATTTTTATTCACCACATGATATGTGTTTTGCTTGGAGCGTCTTGTATGATTTGAGTCTTTGCTTTTTAGTTTACCACAATCATCATTGATGTACACACCTTTTGAGAGAGACACACATGATTCGGAAATTATTAGAATACTCTATGTGTTTCACTTATATCTTTTGAGTTATATAGTTTTTGCTCTAGTACTTCACTTATATCTTTTAGAGCACGGTGGTGGATTTGTTTTATAGAAACTATTGATCTCTCATGCTTCACTTAGATTATTTTGAGAGTCTTAATTAGCATGTTAATTTTCTTAAATAATCCTAATATGCTAGGTATTCAAGATTAGTAAAAACTTTCTTATGAGTGTTTTGAATACTAAGAGAAGTTTGATGCTTGATGATTGTTTTGAGACATTGAGGTAGTGATATTAAAGTCATGCTAGTTGAGTAGTTGTGAATTTGAGAAATACTTGTGTTGAAGTTTGCAAGTCCCGTAGCATGCACGAATGGTAAACGTTATGTAACAAATTTGAAACATGAGGTGTTCTTTGATTGTCTTCCTTATGAGTGGCGGTCGAGGACGAGCGATGGTCTTTTCCTACCAATCTATACCCCTAGGAGCATGCGCGTAGTGCTTGGTTTTTGATGACTTGTAATTTTTTGCAATAAGTATGTGAGTTCTTTATTACTAATGTTGAGTCCATGGATTATACGCACTCTCACCTTTCCACCATTACTAGCCTCTTCGGTACCGCGCATTGCCCTTTCTCACATTGAGAGTCCGTGCAAACTTCGCCGGTGCATCCAAACCCCATGATATGATATGCTCTTTCACACATAAACCTCCTTATATCTTCCTCAAAACAGCCACCATACCTACCTATTATGGCATTTCCATAGCCATTCCGAGATATATTGCCATGCAACTTTCCACCATCCAGTTTATCATGACACGTTCATCATTGTCATATTGCTTTGCATGATCATGTAGTTGAAATAGTATTCGTGGCAAAGCCACCATTCATAACTCTTTCATACATGTCACTCTTGGTTCATTGCATATCTCGGTACACCGCCGGAGGCATTCATATAGAGTCATACTTTGTTCTAGTATCGAGTTATAATCATTGAGTTGTAAATAAATAGAAGTGTGATGATCATCATTTTCTAGAGCATTGACCCAAGTGTGGAATAAAAAAAGAGAAAGGCCATAAAAAAAGGAGAAGGCCCAAAAAATGAGAGAAAAAGAGAGAAGGGACAATGTTACTATCCTTTACCACACTTGTGCTTCAAAGTAGCACCATAATCTTCATGATAGAGAGTCTCTTGTTTTGTCACCTTCATATACTAGCGGGAATTTTTCATTATAGACCTTGGCTTGTATATTCCAACAATGGGCCTCCTCAAGTGCCCTAGGTCTTCGTGAGCAAGCAAGTTGGATGCACACCCACTTAGTTTCTTTTGTTGAGCTTTCATATATTTATAGCTCTAGTGCATCCGTTGCATGGCAATCCCTACTCCTTGCATTAACATCAATCGATGGGCATCTCCATAGCTCATTGATTAGCCTCGTTGATGTGAGATTTTTCTCCTTTTTTGTCTTCTCCACATAACCCCCATCATCATATTCTATTCCACCCATAGTGTTATGTCCATGGCTCGCGCTCATGTATTGCGTGAGGGTTTATAAGTTTGAGATTACTAAAGTATGAAACAATTGCTTGGCTTGTCATCGGGATTGTGCATGATGAGAGCATTTTTGTGTGACGAAGATGGAGCATGACTAAACTATATGATTTTGTAGGGATGAACTTTCTTTGGCCATGTTATTTTGAGAGGACATAATTGCTTAGTTAGTATGCTTGAAGTATTATTATTTTTATGTCAATATGAAATTTTATCTTGAATCTTTCGGATCTGAATATTCATACCACAATTAAGAAGAATTACATTGAAAATTATGCCAAGTAGCACTCCGCATCAAAAATTCTGTTTTTATCATTTACCTACTCGAGGACGAGCAGGAATTAAGCTTGGGGATGCTTGATAGGTCTCCAACGTATCTATAATTTTTGATTGCTCCATGCTATATTATCTTCTGTTTTGGACATTATTGGGCTTTAATATTCACTTTTATATTATTTTTGGGACTAACCTACTAACCGGAGGCCCAGCCCAGAATTGCTGTTTTTTGCCTATTTCAGAGTTTCGCAGAAAAAGAATATCAAACAGAGTCCAAACGGAATGAAACCTTCGGGAACGTGATTTTCGGAACGAACATGATCCAGGAGACTTGGACCCTACGTCAAGAAACAAAAGAGGAAGCCACGAGGTAGGGGGCGCGCCTACCCCCCTAGGGCGCGCCCTCCACCCTCGTGGGCCCCCTGTTGCTCTACGGACGTACTCCTTCCTCCTATATATACCTACGTACCCCCAAACAATCAGAGACGGAGCCAAAAACCTAATTCCACCGCCGCAACCTTATGTACCCATGAGTTCCCATCTTGGGGCCTGTTCCGGAGCTCCGCCGGAGGGGGCATCCATCACGGAGGGCTTCTACATCAACACCATCGCCTCTCCGATGAAGTGTGAGTAGTTTACCTTAGACCTTCAGGTCCATAGTTAGTAGCTAGATGGCTTTCTCTATCTTTTTGGATCTCAATACAATGTTCCCCCACTCTCTCGTGGAGATCTATTCGATGTAATCTTCTTTTGCGGTGTGTTTGTTGAGACCGATGAATTGTGGGTTTATGATCAAGTTTATCTATGAACAATATTTGAATCTTCTGAATTCTTTTATGTATGATTGGTTATCTTTGCAAGTCTCTTCAAATTTTTAGTTTGGTTTGGCCTACTAGATTGATATTTCTTGCAATGGGAGAAGTGCTTAGCTTTCGGTTCAATCTTGCGGTGTCCTTTCCCAGTGACAGTAGGGGCAGCAAGGCACGTATAGTATTGTTGCCATCGAGGATAACAAGATGGGGTTTTTATCATATTGCATGAATTTACCCCTCTACATCATGTCATCTTGCTTAAGGCGTTACTCTGTTCTTATGAACTTAATACTTTAGATGCATGCTGGATAGCGGTCGATGTGTGGAGTAATAGTAGTAGATGCAGGCAGGAGTCGGTCTACTTGTCTCGGACGTGATGCCTATATACGTGATCATACCTAGATATTCTCATAACTATGCTCAATTCTGTCAATTGCTCAACAGTAATTTGTTCACCCACCGTAAAATACTTATGCTCTTGAGAGAAGCCACTAGTGAAACCTATGGCCCCCGGGTCTAGCTTCATCATATTAATCTTCCAACACTTAGTTATTCCCGTTGCCTTTTACTTTGCTTTTATTTTAGTTTGCATCTTTATCACAAAAATACCAAAAATATTATCCTATCATATCTATCAGATCTCACTCTCGTAAGTGACCATGTAGGGATTGACAACCCCTTATCGCGTTGGTTGCGAGGATTTATTTGTTTTGTGTAGGTGCGAGGGACTCGCGCGTATCCTCCTACTAGATTGATACATTGGTTCTCAAAAACTGAGGGAAGTACTTACGCTACTTTGCTGCATCACCCTTTCCTCTTCAAGGGAAAACCAACGCAGTGCTCAAGAGGTAGCATGGCCCGAACCAGTATAAATCTCGTGTCTCCCTGTGTTGTGAGTTCGTCGAGTTTGTCCGTGAGATCTTAGCGAGCTAGGGCGTGGATCGGTAGGAAGGAAAGAACTTCGCGCGCACCCCAGAGTTCGAACCTTAAGGGTTTTGCCGGAACCCAAGATCCGACAAACTTGACAAGTTCAAAATGAAGGATGGTGAAGGTGTCGCTGAAATATACTCTAGGCTTGCTCTCATCACAAATGAGATTGCCGGCTTAGGAAGTGAAGAGATGACCGACAAATTCATCATCAAGAAGATCCTAAGAGCCTTGGATGGAAAATATGATACCGTGTGCACATTGATCCAAATGATGCCCAATTACAAAGATCTCAAGCCAACGGAAGTCATTGGAAGAATTGTTGCTCATGAGATGTCACTCAAGGATAAGGAAGAGCTTCACAACAAGTCAAGTGGTGCCTACAAAGCTGCGTGTGATGCTCCCACATCATCAAGTGAGAAACAAACCTTCAATGAAGAATTGAGCCTAATGGTAAAGAACTTCAACAAGTTCTACAAGAGTAGAAGCAAAGAAAGAAGTTCCAAGTCAAGGTCCTACAATGACAAAAGATCTTCTAGTCGTGAGCGTAATTGCTACAATTGTGGAAGACCCGGACACTACTCCAATGAGTGTACGCCCCCCTACAAAAGAAGAGAAGATTCTCCCAAAAGAAGAAGTAGAAGAGAAGAGTCACCATCAAGAGAAAGAAGGAGTAGAGATGATCGTTATGAACGAAGATCCTCTTGGAGAAGCAAGGATTCGGAAAGGAAGGATAATTCATCAAGGAGCTACACAAAAAGAAGACATCAAGCTCATGTTGGTGAATGGGTATCCGGCTCCGACTCCGACCATCACTCCGAAAGAAGTTATCACTCCGACTTCGAATATACTCAAGATGAAGGTGTTGCCGGTCTAGGACTTGTGTCAACCAACTCCTACGACATATTTGACTCACCGAATGAAGGAATTGGAAGATGCTTCATGCCAAGGTTCCAAAGGTAACACATCCCGAGTATGTTGATTTCAATAGTGATGAAGATGATTTCCTAGGTGATGATGATTTACTTGTTGATAACACTAGTGATGAAAACTATGATGAAACGTCAATTAATCATGCTAATCAAGATAAAACGAATGACGATGATAAGAAGGAGATTGAGTGTCTAACTAAAGAACTAAACACTCTTAAGTTAGCTCATGAAACTACCTTGGAAGATCATCGAGAACTTTTAAAGACTCATGATAAGCTACGCTTTGAAAAGCTCAACCTTGAGCAAGAACATGAGTTTTTAAAGGCAATTAATGATGATCTTCGCAAGAAAAGTTCTTCTTACATTGCCAAGCGTTTACTCTTGTCTACTTACATGCCACAAGTTAAATCTAACAACAAGAGCAAGAAAGATGCTTCATCTAGTAGTAACAACAATCATGCTAAATCCAATGTTGTTGCTTCTAGTAGTTCTCTTGATTCCACTAATAATTCTCTTAGACAAGTTACACTTGAGCAAGAAAATAGCTTATTGAAGGGAATTATAGAGAAAGGTGTTTACAAGAGCCTTGCCGGAAGTAAGCAATTTGAGGAAATTGTACGCAAGCAAGGAAGACACCGGAAGAATCAAGGTGTTGGTTTTGAATGAAAGTTCAATGCCAATGCAGTTGAGTGGGAAGAAGATCAATACCCCAAGACGAAGTTTGTTCCTCAACAAGAGAAGTATGATCCTACTCCTTTCAAAGGGACACAAGCTCAAGATGATCTTCCACCACAAGACCACAAGCAAAAAGGCAACGACAAGCTTCAAGAGGAAATTGATGCATTTGAAGAAGCACCTAAGGCCTTGGTCAAGTGGGTTCCCAAGACTACGTCAAGTTCTACTTCATCAAGTACAACTACAACTCCAAGGATTCCCATCAAGATGGTGTGGATCCAGAAGAAAAAGAACTAGAGAGTTCTTGAGGGTGACTCCGCCAACATACTTCAGTCTCATCATTTTGGCGAGGACAAGTGCAAACAAATTTCCATATCTTGCACTAGTTCAAGGAGTCACAAACCCTCTTGTTGGTAAGACAAGGGACAAGGTAACCTAATGCTTTCATGGACATCATCTTTTGTATGCATCACTCTATGTCTATGGATATCCTTGTTTGTTCCTTGTGGGACTAACCCGTGTAGGTATTGAAAGTGCAACTCACTCCAAAGGATTGCTCCGAATGATCTACATCAACATTGAGCATCTACATCTTCAACACCTACATGAAGTCATCATCGACAAAACCCGAGGTTAGTTCATCCCTCTTAGAGGGGATATCACATCTAGGGGGAGCTTTACTCAAATCAATTGAGCTAAAGCAACTCTAATGGTGTGAACACAACAATGCTTTATGTAAAAGTGGTAACCCCACTTGTGCTTAAACGATGAGTATGACCTATGCAAATGTTCTCATTTGACTCCTAAGTCAATATACTCATATATAGATGACCTAGTCATCGCCAAATTGCTTGATAGATGCTAGAGTGATTGTGCATGCTTTGTCACATATTTCATTTGCCATTTTATTGCGTGAGCATGTTGGTTGCATACTTTACTCATTCGAGGACATCCATTTGTTGCTTTGATTGTTTGGCTCTTTCTCTTTCGCCAAGTGGATGGACAAGAATGCCTAAGAACTCCCTCTAGCTATCTATGCTTTTCTTGTCTCAAACTCTATTCTTGCTACATCACAAAGTTTGATCAAGTCAGATTCGAACCACTCTGTCTGAGGAGCACTCGGAGTTCCCGATTCGTCATAGACTTAAACCTCCAAAACCTCTTTGTGCATCTCGGTCTGACCGATTCATCCCTTTCGGTCCTACCGAGTCACTAAGTTGATCTAGGGTTTTCAATCTCGGTGCAACCGATTAGAACCTTTCGGTCACACCGAGTTCCAGTAACTGCTTGCAGTTTTGCATCTCGGTGCCACCGAGTCGTTCCACTCAGTCACACCGACAGGGTCGGGTTATATATATCGACGGGCAAAATTTTGGAAAGGGATAATTAGATTTATGCCCCTAGTTGTGTTCCACTCATCTGTTTTACCCATAATTCCCAAAAGTCACCGGTTCTGTCCAAGTCTCTTCGATCCTCTTATGCTTTTGCCCTTTGACCGTTTGACCGTCAGTTTTAAAACTTCATAACTAATTCATACAAAATAAAAAAAATGCAAATAAGATACCAAAATATTCAGAAAAACATCACCTATATGTCAGTGTCATTTGCATTCATGAAAAAAGTGTTGGAAAGTGCACACCCGAGTTTTAGCGCTTTTGATACCACCATGAATAGTAAACTCTAAAAAATTCAAAAAAAATAAAAAAAATATGGTGGCAAAGAACGACAAGTGTTTTAAGTGCTTGCCAAGTTTCATTAGGGAACGACATTCGTGGAACTCGTGGCAAAAAAATAATCTATTTTGGAGTGTTGATTGTTTTTTTTGCCGCGGCACCCACGAATGGTATTCCCTCATGAAACTTGGCAGGCACTTAAAACATTTGTCACTCTTTGGCACCAAATTATTTTTGAATTTTTTTGAACTTTTTTAGTTTTTACTATTCATGGTGGTAGCATAAGAGCTAAAACCCGGATGGGCACTTTCCAACACTTTTTTCATGAATGCAAATGACACTGACATATAGGTGATCTTTTTTTGAACATTTTGGTATCTTATTTGCATTTTTCTGATTTGGTATGAATTAGTTATGAAGTTTTCAAACTGACGGTCAAACGGTCAAAGGGCAAAAGCATAAGAGGAGCAAAGTGATTTGGACAGAACCGGTGACTTTTGGGAATTAGGGGTAAAACAGATGAGTGGGACACAACTAGGGGCATAAATCTAATTATCCCTTTTGGAATCTTTTCCGAACCTCCTCGCCCGCGCGTAACCTGCTCTGCTTCCTCGGGTCTCCGGATCGCCCTCTCGTCGCCAGCGACCTCCCGCCACTGGTCTCCGCCGCCATCAACGGCAATCTGCCCCACCGTTGCCTCCGTAGCAAGTTCGCCGCCGAACTAGGGTACGAACTTAATCTTTGTGTTAATCCTTAACTCTGATTCTTAGCACATTGTCTTGCCATGATTCTTGCCACGATTGAAATCATCCTGTGCAGCGAAAACGTCCTGTAGATTAGTTTTGATTTGAAAATTTAGGGTTAGGTCTCCGCTGAATTCATCTCGGACCGACCGAGTTGTAGAAATCAGTCTCACCGATTTGGCTTAGGCCAGAGCACATGCGTTTTCGGTCTGACCGAAAATTGCAAATCGGTGTGACCGAGTTCGATTCTCTGTGAAACCCTAGTAGTCTCGGTACCACCGAACTGTGACTCGGTCTGACCGAGTTCACTAGTTTAGGTTCCAAAAGCTGCTTCGGTATCACCGAGTTTACAAATCGGTAGATCTGAAATGCTTTCTGTGAAGAACTAAAACTAAGTTTTAAGTCATCTGTTTTGCAAAACTCCTGTGCTTTGTGATGCTCATCTACTCTACCTCATCTATAACCTATTCACATGGTCTGCTGTCAGAGTGTTTGCAGAGATGTCTGATCAAAGTGACAGTCAAAACAGGTCTGAGCAACAGGTGCAGATGAGTGAGGGTTCAGATCCCTCTAGCAGTTATGATGAAGGCAGCAGGAGCACTCCCAGCAACTTGCCAAAGGCTGCCACCAGGACAAGGAAGAAGAGGACTTCTGATTCAGAAGATGAAGACTATGTGGCTGTTGAAGATGAAGCCACTTCAAAGAAAAAGGTGCTGAAGAAAGAGTATGGCACAGCTACTGCAACAAAGCCTGGACTGAAAACAAAGATGCCAGCAAGAAGATGGCCCATGTCTAAGCCAAGAAAAGTTGCCACAGGTGAAACTATGAAGTTCACCATTGAATCTGAAGAAGAAGCAGCTGGTGAGGATAAGAAGAATAAGAGGGCCAGAACCACTACTGCCAGAGTTCTTGGCAAGCCCTCAATGAGCAAAGATTCTGAAGAAGAAGAGGAAGAGGATGCTGCACCAGCACCCAAAGCTCAAAAGCTTATGGGAGATGCTATCAGATCAGGGGCTGCTCCATCTAAGCCCAAGTCTGCTCCCAAGGCTGCTGCTCTAGCTCCAAAGCCTAAACCCAAGAGAAGCACTAGAAACATCCCTGCTGAAGAGAAGAACAAGGCCCCAGTGCCTGAAGCTGCTGAAGAAGAAGAAGATGACTCTGTTGTATTGAGGAAGCTGAAACCCAAGATCCCTGACCACACTGATGCACACCCTGTTGAAGAGAACATGAAATCAGGAAGGATGCAGGATTAAGACTATGGAGACAGTCTGATCCATATGCTATCAGGAGAAGGACTGTTGTGGACTACAGGTTTCACACTAAGGAACAGCAGGACTTCTATGAGACAGTTCTGCTTGATAAGAAGCCCATTGTGTGTGACATGAGATGGGTTGACTGGGAGTTCATCAAGGAGAATGAGGATCACTTCCCTGGTGTGCTTGATAGCTTCAAGGCATGTGGAGTGGACACTTTTGTTGCCCAGAAGCTCGCCAAGTGGAATGATGAGCTCATAATGCAGTTTTACTCCACTGCCCACTTCTATCCATATGGAAGGATAGTATGGATGTCTGAAGGTACTAGGTACCAGTCTACAGTTGAGGAATGGGCCAAGCTTATCAATGCTCCTGAGGAACATGAGGATGACTTGGATATTTATGCAGAGAAGAAGAAAGACCACAACACTATGGCCAACATGTACAAAGAGATCCCAGATGCTGCTTTGGATACACATAAGTTTGGATCTGTTCACTACTTGTTGTCGGGTCTGCCAACTATCAACTCGATTCTAAGGCACACACTGCTACCCAAGTCAGGTGATCACAAGATGATCAGAGGACATGGAATAAACTTGCTGCATATATTTGATATCCCACAGAAGTTCAAGGTCATGAGTTTGATTGTTGAGACAATCAAGAGGACTGTTGCTGACCAGAAGAGAAGTTGTGGGTATGCCCCACAAATTCAGGAGCTCATCAACTCAAAGATGGGCAAAGGCAAATACATTTTGGATAAGGAGCACCTGCCCATCTACCCTGAATTTGAAGACAACACAGTGGCGATGAATGAGAATGAACCATCTTCAGCTCAAGCACATGAGAAGAGCGAGAAGGCTAAAGCTGAGAAAGCTACAAAGATGCCAACTGTAGAAGAGGCATCTCAGGTATTCTTGAAGAGCAAGCAAGACCAGATTGGATATCTGATCCAATCCACCCTGAGGATTGAGAAGGGCTTGGCCACCCTGACCAAGAACCAGGAGAGTCTGGAGAGGATCATTGAGCCGAAATTCTATGACCTTGATGTCAAGGTAACAGAGATCCAAACTGCAGTTGAGCAACTCTAGGAGGAAGTAGAGGAGAAAAAGGGCAAGTCTACCACAGATGCTTTTGCTAGAGTGCCCAGAGGACAGAGATCTGCTGCAGTGCCCGTGATAGACACTAGAGCTACAGCATCAGCACTAGCAGCAACAGCTCCAGTTCCACCTCCAGCAGCTACTCCACCAGCTCCAGCTAATTCATCTGAAGCCTTCGTCCTTGGAGTTCTCTCAACACCTCCTACCGAAGATCAAGCCTGAGAGTCGTTTAGCACTATGCATTTTTGAACTTTTTGGTAACTTGTTGCCAAAGGGGGAGAAAAATGTATAGATCATAGGATTCGAGAGAGAGTGTGTTTCTTTTTGGTTCTCTCTTGCTATTTTGGTTGAAACTTTATTGTGTGCTTGTGTGAGATACTACTTTATGTCCTTGTGAGATAATTGGTTGATCATGTGTTTGATCATATGCTACCATTAATGCTTGTTGGATGATATTATCTCTTATATCCTCTTATGATCATTCACTTTGTTTTGGTGATGAGTGCATGTGCTTTAATTTCTATCATTTTGAGCGCTCCACCAAGATGTATGTGACATGGAAGAGTAACCCATGATCCTAATCGATTGTGCATTTGCATTCAAAAGCAAATTTTAAATAATGCACAAATTTAGGGGGAGCTCTTGCTTATCACATACTTCTCAAAGCGACGATGTTTTTCAATCTTATTTATCATTTGTCGAAGCTTTGATCTATATGTTGTCATAAATTACCAAAAAGGGGGAGATTGAAAGTGCAACTATCCCTGGGTGGTTTTGGTAATTCCTAACAACATATAGCTCATTGAGCTAATGCTATTCCAAGATAAATATTTCAGTAAAGCTCAATGATTGGCATGGCATGGATTAGAAAGTGGACCCTTCAAAATGCTAAGGACAAAAGATTGGCTCAAGCTCAAAGCACAAGACTCTACATTTTCTATTTTAGTGATCCAAGATCACATTGAGTCTATAGGAAAAGCCAATACTATTAAGAAGGGATGAGGTGTTGCTTAATGAGGTTCTTGCTCAAAATGCTTAGTGATATGCTCCAAAACCCTCCACTACTTTCTCACATCCACATATGTCCCAAACCAAAAATTCCAACTCGGCCCCACCGATTCTTTCTATCCGGAGCCACCGAGTTCAGTTGACATAGTCACTGCCAGAAACCCTAGTCTTTTCGGTCTCACCGATAGGGATCTCGGTCTCACCGAGATGGGATTGCAAACTCTTTGTTTCCCTTCGTAAAGTTTGGGTCAAACCGAGATGAGCGATTGGTCCCACCGAGATTGCAATACAAACACTCTGTTTCCTTTCCGTAATGTTTCGGTCTAACCGAGATGAGCGAATCGGTCCCACCGAGTTTGCCTGACCAACTCTGTGTCTGTCTATTACCAAAATCGGTCTCACTGAGTTTGTGTAATCGGTCTCACCGAGATTACGTTATGCCCTAACCCTGATGATATCGGTCCCACCGAGTTGACATGTCAGTCCCACCGAAACTCCTAAGGTCACATTATGAACCAAATCGGTCTGACCGAGTTCTTTGAATCGTTCCCACCGAGTTTGGTGATTTGTGTGTAACTGTTAGATTTTGTGTGGAGGCTATAAATACCCCTCCACCCACTCTTCACTCATGGAGAGAGCCATCAGAACATGCCTACACTTCATACACATATTTTCTGAGAGAGAACTACCTACACTTGTGTTGAGGTCAAGATATTCCATTCCAACCACATAAATCTTGATCTATAGCCTTCCCCAAGTTGCTTTCCACTCAAATCTTCTTTCCACCAAATCCAATCCTATGAGAGAGAGTTGAGTGTTAGGGAGACTATCATTTGAAGCACAAGAGCAAGGAGTTCATCATCAACACACCATTTGTTACTTCTTGGAGAGTGGTGTCTCCTAGATTGGCTAGGTGTCACTTGGGAGCCTCCGTCAAGATTGTGGAGTTGAAACAAGGAGTTTGTAAGGGCAAGGAGATCGCCTACTTCGTGAAGATCTACCCTAGTGAGGCAAGTCCTTCGTGGGCGACGACCATGGTGGGATAGACAAGGTTGCTTCTTCGTGGACCCTTTGTGGGTGGAGCCCTCCGTGGACTCGTGCAACCGTTACCCTTCGTGGGTTGAAGTCTCCATCAACGTGGATGTACGATAGCACCACCTATCGGAACCACGGATAAAAAATCTCTGTGTCAACATTGCGTTGGCTCCCTCAAACTCCTCCCTTTATCCTCATATGCAATTGTTTTACATTCCGCTGCTATACTCTTAGAATTGCATGTGTAGGTTGATTGCTTGACTTGTGCTAAGTTGCTAAAATCTGCCAAGAACTAAAATTGGGAAAAGGCTAGATTTTTATTTGGTCAAGTAGTCTAATCACCCCCCTCTAGACATTCTTTCAATCCTACACAACGGGTTGGTCCGTAGGCTCGACCGCCTCCTTGGCCCAGGTGTCCACCTTGGCATAGTAGAGGAACATGGCCGTCGCATCCTCGAGCTGGTGATCTCCAATGAAATAGCCAACTTGGAGCTCGAGATCACGCTCCAGATGTACCGCGAGCGTGTCGACCGCTTGGACGAATGCCTGCACGAGTTCAAGCAGAGCCAAGAGCTACCCTAGGCAAGGGCTGCCGGTCATGGTCTCATGGACGCGTTTTATTTTGAAAAGTCGTTTCGACGTGGATAGCTATGTATTCACAACAATCATAGTATTGCTCTGTTTAGTGCTCTGTTTCAATGTGTGTACTCTGTTTTCCATTCTTATATGTTCTGTTTCAATGTGTGTATATACGCTTTCCATTATGTATATGTGGATGATAACAGCTAGATTCAAATTAGTATACAAAAAAAATAGAAAATGGAATTCATAATATATATATTAATTGTTCATTAGATCATCACAGAATATATATATATATATATAATATCATCACATTATGTGATGATACTTAACTACTAGGTACAATGCATAAAATTGAAAACGAACAATACTAGAACTAATAATCCCTCCTGGGGCAAGCATTCCGCAGCCCCTCGCCAGCAGCTCCCTGGTGCGTGGCGTCTTCCTAGTGCGGAGACAGTACTCCGACTCCTCCGCCTCGCAGCGCTTAATGTACCGATCTGCCTTTTGTTGGCGGACGCGCGCGGCCGATCTTGCCATTTCGTTGGGAGCCCACCGGAGCTCCTCGTCGGTGGCACGCTGGGGCTTATCGGCCCACCTCCACGCAGCGACGAGGCGCCCAGCGCCTACGACCTTCCTCGCGAAGTACCCGTCTTCATACACCTCCTCGGCACGACGACGCGCCCGGCCCCAAAGCTCCGCCGCCTCCTTTTTCCAGGCGGCATCACGGGCTTCACAGGCCGCCTGGTACCTGGCTTCCTCCTCCGCCATCTCCTTCTTGAACGCCACTTGCCTGGCTTTCTCAGCCGGCGGCAGCGACTTCCAAAGACAAAGATTGTAGTGGCCCCAAAACCAATCCAAAGTTGGGGGGTCCGGTGCAACCTCGTCAGGCAGCGCGTAGGGGTCCTCGTCACTGCTAATCGAGTGAGCGTCCTCGGGGGGCGACGACTCCTCGTTGGCGCGTGGGCAGACCGGCGGCGCCATGGCAGAGATTTGAGAGAGAGAGAGAGAGAGAGAGAGAGAGAGAGGACGAGCGAGGGGAGGATGTAGATGAGAATGGAGGCGGGACGACGTGAGCAAGGTAGTTTTTATTGGCGTCCGGAATCTAGATCGACGGGGACAGTACACACGCCGGTCGCCGGAATTTACGAGTACTGTAGTTTGAATTACACACAATTCCCGCAGCAAATCCGTGTGTGAACATAATAGCTGACGGTTTCCAATACAGAACCGTGTCTGATTAATGATCCCCACCAATCACCTACCAAACCTCGAGCCGCGAGATGGAGTGCCAATCGTGTGGGGGCCGGTTGTCTTGCCAGATCTTTACATTTCCTTTTTTGAACACCAGATATTTACATTGTCTGATGATTTTTTAACTCGCACACAAGTACACAAAAATATATTTTTTTCAAACCGTTTTGGTTTGACGTTGCATGTAGATGTAGTTCAAATTTGAATTACGATCATTAAATGGTTAGAAAATCACTTAAATGTCTTTAAAAGGTCAAATGACCCCTAAAAAATTTGAAATTTTCACATGACAGTTGTATTAGTGCACGTTAAACGTAGGAAAAAAATTTCAAGGCCATAAGAGGAAGCTATCTCCTGCCCGTCAACAAACATGCATTGTCCCCTCTCGGAACCACGAACCTTCTAGTGAGTTGCTCCGGTGTGTGAGGGGTGTGTGTCCAAACTTTCGTCAAACAGGCCAATTTTTTTACCACATCATCTTGGTGGCATGACACTAAATCAAGCAAGGTTTCATGTTTTTCTGATCTTTTTTTAATTTTTTGGAATTAAAATGCCATGGCATGCACTCCATGCATGTGCCCATGCCTTGACACCAATATGTTTGAAATTTCCTTCTAATTTACTGCACATGGAATTAACTTGTGACGCCCTCGATTCAATCGTACACTAATCATACACGCAAATGTGTACGATCAAGATCAAGGACTCACGGGAGGATATCACAACACAACTCTAGACACAAATAAAATAATACAAGCTTTATATTACAAGCCATGGGCCTCGAGGGCTCGAATACATCAGCTCGAAAACACAAGAGTCAGCGGAAGCAACAATATCTGAGTACAGACATAAGTTAGACAAGTTTGCCTTAAGAAGGCTATCACAAAAGCAACATCGATCGAAAAGGCAAGGCCTCCTGCCTGGGAGCCTCCTAACTACTCCTGGTCATCGGCGGCCTCCACGTAGTAGTAGGCACCCTCAGTGTAGTAGCAGTCGTTGTCGAAGGTGACGTCTGGATCCTGGGCTCCAGCATCTGGTTGCAGCATCCGGGAAGAATGGAAAGAAGTGGAAAAGGGGGGAGCAAAGCAACCGTGAGTACTCATCCAAAGTACTTGCAAGCAAGGATCTACACTACATATGCATCGGTGTCAATGAAATGGGTAGTATATGTGGACTGAACTACAGAATGCCAGAAGAGAAGGGGAAAGCCTAGCCTATCGAAGACTAGCATCTTCAAGCAGCACCAAGCATCTTGCAGCAATAGAAGAGAGATAAGAGTAGCATAAAGTAAAGTAGTAGTAGTAGTGTTATCAACCTCGGCCACAGATCCTTTCTCGACTCCCCACGATAAAGCAACCCCAGAGCCATACTATCCAGTTATCACCTCAAGTATCCAGTTCTAGTTGTATTGATCGGGATACAACTCCAAGTGTCCGTTACCGTAGGACAGGCTATCGATAGATGTTTTCTTCCCTACAGGGGTGCACCAACTTACCCACCACGCTCGATTAACTCCGGCCGGACACACTTTCCTGGGTCATGCCCGGCCTCGGCCAAACAATACGTCGCAACCCGACCTAGGCTTAATAAAGAGGCCAGCACGCCGGACTAAACCTATGCCCCCAGGGGTCTTGGGCCATCGCCCCGGGAACTCCTGCATGTTGCGAGGGCGGCCAATGAGCAGACCTAGTGTCAGCGTTCTGGGAACATGGGTCCCCAGACTTGCCTGCCTGCGGCCCACGGCGTGGCTCTGCGAGCGGGCCCGTACGGCCCATCTTCACCAACAAGCACTCAAGACGCTCGCGAGGGGCCAAACCTCGCGAGGCGGACGATGTAAGACCTCCTCAGGAGCGGCCTCACCAGGCTGGCTCACGAGGGGCGGAGAGTTCAAGGCAAGGCAAACCTCGCGAGGTTCCAATGGCATGAGCCATGACGATCGAGACCAGGCGGGCGCCAGCGAGCACAGTGTACTTGTTTCCTCTTTGGTGCTAAGGAGGCAAGCGCAGGCGCGGAGTACCGAGGCATCAAGCAAAGGTTTCCATATCAGTGCAACGAGACCAAGACCAGCAGGACGGTAGGACGAAAGTCACCATGGAGCCCAAGGCGGCGTCACCACCAGAGCCTTTTGCAGGCGAAGACTGCTTTTGTCAGGATAAGCTGTACTAGCTATCCCCTTTCAAATTGGCCGTTGTTGGCTCCCTTCCCGCTCAATATTTGGGGAGAGGACCAGGGCCTCTATAAATAGGACTAGCCACCACTGTAGGAGGCATCTGATCTTGAGCCGATCCTCACACCCACCAAGCACAAGAACACCTCGCCTCAGGAGGATGTTCTTACCCTTGTACTATTCTTCCTTAGCCCAAGAGGCAATCCACCACCACACACTGGAGTAGGGTATTACACCACAACGGTGGCCCGAACCAGTATAAATCTTGTGTCCCTTGTGTTTCGAGTTCGTAGAGTTAGCCCTTGAGATCTCAGCGAAGCTAGGACATGGATCGGTAGGGGGAGATCTTCGTGCGCACCCTAGTGTTTGAACCTTGAGGGTTTGCCGGAACCCGTGATCCGACATTTGGCGCGCCAGGTAGTGGTGCGCCGAAGCTTCCCTTCCGTTGCTCCGCGTCCCGTCGCTTCATCGTCTCCATGGCGGACGCACGCCACGCTCGCGCTGAGCGCCGGGCTGCCCTCGCCACCCGCGTTGCTCAGACGGCTCCGGCGGCGGGCCACCCCGTCGTTCTCCATCGCCTGCCGCCAACGCCGCCACAGGCCCGGCGGGGAACGAGCAGCAAGCATCCTCATTGCACCCCTCGGTGCGGCAGGACCGCCGCACCGCCACTCCGTTGCTGACTCCCGCTGGTTCGTCGTCCCACGCTCGTCGCGCTCCCACAGACGCGCGGGCCGCGCTCCTCATGGCGCACGAGCTCCTGCGCTACCGCCCAGTCGACGACCTCTATGAGGACTGGCTGGACCGCATCGCCGAGCTCGTCAGCACCGCAGGGGGCTCCCCTGCACCGTCCCTCTCACTGCCTCGTCCACCTCCAGCTACGGGCGACGTAGCTCACAGAGCACCTCCACCACCTCTGCACCAAGACGGCGCCCTGGCGCCAAGGCGCGCGGCTCCGCGGCGCGACCCACCGCGCCCAGCGCCCGCGCGTGAAGAAAGAAGTTGTCGAGAAGTCTCTCGGCCGCAAGAGAATGCTCCACCACTCCCCGCACCACCACGCCAGGATCGCTTGCTGCGGCAGGGCCCCGTGCCGCTTGCCGTGGCGGCGCGCGGGCGCCAAGACCAAGCCCCACCTCCAAGACGGGCCCCGGTGACCACGGCCGGCTGCCGCGCCTTCACCCCCGAGCTGCGTAGCGTCGCCTGGCCAGGCAAGTTCAAGCCGGGCCTGCCTCCTCGCTACGACGGCACCCCCGACCCCGCAGAGTTCCTGCAGCTCTATGAGCTCAGCATCGAGGCGGCCAACGATGACGAGAAAGTCATGGCGAACTGGTTCCCCATGGCTCTCAAGGATGGTGCCCACTCCTGGCTCCTGGACCTGCCACCAGGCTCGATCTCCTCCTGGAACGAGATGCGTGACCGTTTCGTTGCCAACTTCCAGGGCACTCGCGACCGCCCACCGGCCGCGGGTGACCTGCGCCGCGTCAAGAAACAACTGGGAGAGACCCTCCGGAAGTACATCCAGCGCTTCAACAACGTTCACCTCAAGATTCCCAAGGTGACGGACGAGGCCATCATCTCCGCGTTCTCTGATGGCGTCTGCGACGTCAAGATGAAGGAGGAGCTCGCCATCCACGAGGAGATGTGCACGTCCCTGGAGCTGGTCAACCTGGCGACCAAGTGCGCAAGAGCTGAGGAGGGGCGCCTCTCCCTCCTCGAGCTCCCGGCTGCGGACTCGGAGGAGAAGAAAGCCAAGGCCAAGGACGTGAAGCGCAAGGGAGCAGCCGTGCTCGCGGCGGAGCCAGACACCAAGCGCGGCAGAGACCAGCCCGAGTCATCCAAGAGCAGCCGACCGTTCTGCGCCTTCCATAACCTGCATAGCCACAACACCAGCGACTGTCAAGAGCTCATAGCCATTCGAGAAGGACGCTTCGGTCGACGCCCCGAGCGCAACGACTGGGGCTACGGCCGAGGACGAGGACATGGTGGCGGACGCTGGGATGACTGCAGCCCGCGCCAGGAGTGGCGTGACCGGCCTCGTGAGGATCGCTGGCAGGATCAGCCTCGCGAGGGCGCCCGGAGGGATCAGCCTCGTGAAGATCGTCCTTAGGGCAACACCGGTCTTCCTCCACTACCGCCACCACCAAGAAGGAATGACGACCACCATCAAGACGAGGGGGTTGGGGGGCTTCCAGGAGCCGCGTGCTATCGCCTGCATCTTGGGCGGAGCTCAGGACCCAGCCTCGCAACGTTTCTTCAAACAATTTGCTCACGAAGTGAATGCAGTCCTCCCCAGGCTCGAGGCCATGCGCCCGCTCAGATGGTCCAAGTGTGCCATCACGTTTAGCTTGGCAGATCAGCTCAAGTGCGCGGCTACCGCTGGTGCCCTCCCGATGCTTTGTTCACCTGTCATCAGCAACGTGCAAGTCACCAAGACCCTCATTGATGGCGGCGCGGGGCTCAACGTCCTGTCCGTCGACACGTTCGACAACCTCCAAGTGTCGTATGACTAGCTTCAGCCCACCAAGCCTTTCTCAGGAGTGACCGACGGCTCCACTACCCCGATCGGGCAGGTCCGCCTTCCCGTCACCTTCGGAGAACTCAACAACTACCGCACCGAGCTCATCGACTTCGACGTCGCCCACATCCGTCTGCCATACAATGCCATCCTCGGGTATCCAGCCCTGGCCAAGTTCATGGCGGTGACCCATCACGGCAACAATGTCCTCAAGATGCCAGGAAGCGGCGGAATCATCACAGTCCCGTGCGAAGAAAGAGACATGGTGTGCTCCCTCGGCCGTGCCTTCCAAGCTGCAGCAATCGACGACCCTGACAGCAAGGGCGAGTGCCCTCCTGAGGCCACCCCCGAGAAGAAGAAGTTGATGCTCCGTGCAGGACCTCAGGAGGGTGGTGTCGCGAGTGGAACCTCGTCAGGATCAGTGCCCGCAAGAGGGGCGCCTCCCTCCATCGCATAGGAAAGTGCGCCCGGCGCCCTTCTCGGGCAGGGCTCGGGGGCTCTCTTCTGGAGGGCCTCAGACCTTGCCAACATCACGAGGGAGGCGCTCGGGCACCACTTGGAGGCGTGCTTCACGGCACGTTTCCCTCAGGAGAACACAGGGCGAAGAGCGCCCACCGCTCACGAGTTCATCACCAGGACCACTCAGGAACTGCAAGACGCAAGGGCCATGCGTGGCGACTGCCGCTCACCAGGCGCAGCTCCCCATCCAGGCGAGGATGTCGGGCTACGCGTCTACATCAACGTCCCAGGGCTCAACAGGGCCGCATCCCAGGAGCTCTTATGGCCTTCGCACATGGGACGCTACAAGGGTCCACCTCACAGCTACGTTCGCATGCCTTTTGGCCTGCCGAGCGTGATGTCTGCCTATCAGCGCAACTTGCGGTGCGCCCTAGCGACTCAGGAGGCCAGGCACCACGCCGTCCTGACGGAGATGGAGACGGTCCTCAAGGAACCGCCTGGACCCCCAAAGCCTCCCGAGGCTCAGGGCCCCGGTGGCTCGTGAGGAGCGACCGCTTCGCCGCGTACCTTCAGCTGCCCCAACATCCCTTCATCAACAGAACCAGGTGACATCTTCCAAGTTTATTTAGCTGGGAGCGCCCCCCGGGCTGCATCATTCCCAGGCCACGTGGGTCCGTCCCTGTGGCATGTATCCCTTTTCATGTCTTTAGCTTACCTTGCTGGGGGCGCCCCTCGGGCTGCATCATCCCCAAGCCGCTCGGGCCTGACCCAGTGGCATGTATCTTCCCTGCATTTACTTAAGCTAGTATGCTTTCCATGCTTAATCTACCTATGACTAACACCTGCCCGATTCTCACCCGCCACGGGGGCTACTCACGCTGGCACGACGCTTGTGCTCGGGTCCGTCCCTGCAACGTCGACAAATCTGAGCGGTCGAGCTCTGACTCGCGGCACGCCCCGCGCACGTCACCTCATCAGGCCCTCAGTGCCTTCGTCTCTTCGCGGAGCAACCGGCGGCAGACCGGCAACCATAATGGCAAACTGTGTCTCTGAAAGTGCGTTATATCAACTAGAGGGGGGTGAATAGGCGATTTTTATGAATTATTCACTGAGGAATTTGCGGGTGAGGAAATTCCTTAGCGAAGAACTACTTGCAGCGGAATAAGTACTCAAAAGTAAACATAAGAGAACACAATCATGGTCATCATGATGAAATGAAGACAAGCACAGAGTACAGAAAGCGTAATCACAGGATCACACATGATGAAGACAAACAGACTGAAGAAATTGAACTAAGGAAATTGATAAATTCTTCAGTCAAAGTCTTCAAACACAGATATGAACAAGCGCACAACACAATTATGAGGAAATGAAAGAGTTGAGGAAATAGAACCAATTGGCTTGGTGAAGACAATGATTTGGTAGACCAGTTCCAACTACTGTCTCAGTTGTACATCTAGTTGGAGCAGCTAGGTATTTAAACCTGAGGACACACAGTCCCGGACACACAGTCCTCACTGTATTCTCCTTGAACTAAGGTCACACAGACCTCGTCCAATCACTCGTGGTAAGTCTTCAGGTGACTTCCGAACCTTCACAAACTCGGTCACTCGGTGATCCACAATTTCCTCTTGGATGCTCTAGACCATGATGCCTAACCGTCTGGAAGAAGCACAGTCTTCAAAGGTAAAAAGCGTAGGATCCACGCAGGATCAATCTCTTCAGTGATGCTCAATCACTTTGGGTTTGTAGGTGTTTGGGTTTGGGTTTTCCTCACTTGATGATTTTCGCTCAAAGTCCTCGGAGGATGGGATGCTCTCACATGACAAGTGTCAGTTTCTCTCGGAGCAGCCAACCAGCTAGTGGTTGTAGGGGGCGGCTATTTATAGCCTAGGGAGCAGCCCGACATGATAAGACATAAATGCCCTTCAATGATATGACCGTTAGGTCGGTAGATATTTTGGGACAGCTGGCGCATACCACAGCAACAGTCGGAAATTTGAGTATCAAATTCCTCAGGGCTATCATGTTCCTCACTGTGTAGGCAATCCGCACTGGCGAATTCCTAACTCCTCAGTCAGAACAAATTCCTCAGAGACCAAAAGAACTTCGTCTCTATCACTAAAGAATATGACTGAACTGTATGAGATTTCCAATGGCTTCACTGGAAGGGATTGGTAGGTGTAGGATTTTGAGTTGAGCATCACATGGAAATTTTTCCTTAGTATTTCCTCGACCCCCTTTAACAGTACGGTGTTTCCTATGACTCAACAAAGAGAAAATGAAACTACGAAAACAAAAGTCTTCACGCTTCATGTTCCTCAAATGAATACCAAGTCTTCAAGGTCACACCAATTTCTTCACTTTTAAAGTCTTTAGAAAGTCTTCAGAAATCCAAAGTCTTCAGTTGAAGAACTTCATTTTTAGGGGTCGACTTTCTCTGTAAATATCAAACTCCTCATAGACTTATAGACCTGTGTACACTCATAAACACATTAGTCCCTTAACCTATAAGTCTTCAATACACCAAAATCACTAAGGGGCGCTAGATGCACTTACAATCTCCCCCTTTTTGGTGATTGATGACAATATAGGTTAAGTTTTCAACGGGGATAAACATATGAAGTGTAAATACTGATATTGAGGAATTTGATTGCAAGATATAGAAGAACTCCCCCTGAAGATGTGCATAGTGAGGAATTTGCTTTTGAAGCAATGCACACTTGAAGAGTAGAATGATGGAGATCTCCCCATATATCTTGTAATTCATACACGCATTTGACATGTAATATGAAGAATTTGAAATGCATGATGAAATATGGTGACTGATGTAATTCAGCATGCGTGCATTAACAATAACGAGGAATAAGCATGCAGAAGAACACAACAAAAGTATCAGGCCACCATAGAGTTTAAGTTTACAACTCGATCCAGCAAAGTCATCAAAAGAACGAGAGTTGTAACTTAGCAAAAAAACGCCCATATAAGATAGACCCGCTTGAAGACTAACTCAAATTTCTCCCCCTTTGTCATCGAATGACCAAAAGGATCGAAAATGAGGACTAACGCCCCTGAAGAATATCAAGTTGATGAAGGAGCGCCAGTGTTGTTGGGGTCATTTGTTGATGTAGGGCCTGCCGCAGTGTTGTCCAAGTCTTCATGCTCATCGGTGTCGCGCGATGAAGAATAGGAGCTGGCCACCAAGGAAGGAACCTTGACCTTCTTGTATTTCTTCGGTGGAGGTGCAGACCAGTTAAAGTCCTCCTTGAGACCCATTTGCTTCAGATCTTCTTCACCATATACATGTGACAGAATAGCCCAGGTGCGACCGAAGACTTCATGGAGGTAGTAATGGTTTTTCTTCACTACATTATGTGTAGCAGTCATGTTGTGAAGAATAGAACCAAACTGACGCTTAACCCATTTATGGTTTCGATCCACCTTCTGGTGAAGACTGAGAAGCAGCCCACGGTCAGTCATCACATGAGGAGCAGTGGCTTGAGGATTTGGCTTGGAGGCATGGGCAGCAGAATCATGAGTGGCAGAGTCATCATTGGTGGAATAAGATGAAGCTTTGCAAAACTGACCATCCAATGGACGAATGCCTTCATCAATAACAGCTGGTGCCTTGCCCTTTTCATCAGCTGAGGAATAGGTCCGCTTGAGGACTTCAATCGGGGGCAAGTAGCTGAGGTGATTCTGAAAATTAGCCTTGTAGTTGAGTGAAGACCTTGTTCTGAGGAATCTCATGATCCAGGGAGCATAAGGCTTCAGCTCAAACGGAGAAAGTGCAACATTTTCCAGAGTCCTCATGAAGAAATCATGATAGTTGACGGGTATGCCATGAATGATGTTGAATACCAGATTCTTCATGATGCCAACAATTTCCTCATCAGATGATTCGTGGCCTTTGATTGGACTCATAGTCTTCTTCAGAATGCGATAGACTGTCCTTGGTACATACTACAATTCCTTCACTACTCTTCGATCACAAGGAATTTTGTCCTTGAGGCTTGACCAGGTTTCAGCGGCTTCATCAAGACTTGCATGTAGTGAGCAGTCAGCTCAGGCTCTTGGTACAGGCAGCGAGCTCCTTCAGGTGGAGGACTGATGGGCAGGGCGTGAAGTAATTCAGAGGTCGGTGCCTTATAGTGAGTGTTTTCGGTCATCCAGTCCAAAACCCAGGAGTTCACATCGTCAGCATCTCCTGTGATGTGCAATGTTGGGTAGAATTGAAGAATGAGCTCTTCATTCCAATCAACTATGTCTGTGCAAAAGTTGAGGAGGCCTGTGTCATGAAGCACACTGAGGACAGGTGAGAAGCATGGCAGTGATTCCATGTCCACATGAGGAATATGCTTGTGATCGAAGACTTTGTCCTTGTTGAAGAGCAGTGAAGAATAGAAGTTGGCCTGGCTGGCGGTCCAGAAGCGCTTCCATCTAAGACGAGCAGAGTCATAGGGATTGTAGTCAGTGAAGAACACGTGCTCGCCGAAGAAATCATCAGCCTTGAATTTTTGCTTCTTCGAGAATGGATCCTTTGGCATGGGGTGAGGGGTGTCAGTCAATTGCATCACCACCTCAGGAATCATAATCTCAGGTTCCACAGGCTGAGGAATTTCAGCTTCTTCTTTAGTGACAGCCTGAGTCTTCAATTCTTCATTAACATTTTCTTCAGCACTAGTGGCTGGAATTTCTTCATGGACAGATGGGGTTGCACGAGGTTCTTCCGATCCCATTTGTACTTCAGTAGCAACAGAGGACTGAGGAATTTGCTGTAAAGGTGTGAACAGTGGAGAGTTGGGGTGCTGACTTTCCCAAAAGTCATCATTCAGCACAGGTGTGGTACAGCCAATGTCCACATCTTCATCTTCCATTTCTTCAACGCCGGCCTCTTCAGCAGTAAACTGAGGCATAGGCGAGGAGACAACTGGTGGTGAAGGGATAGGATCCACTTCAATTTCTTCATCCAACTGCTCTGACGAAGCAGCAGAAGGATTCTCTTCATCGGATTCACTTGGAATCACATATTCTTCATCATAAGGAACAAGGTCCTTTGATGGCATGGTTGAGATAGGAACAGCATCAATGGGGTTTGCAAACGAGCTGGTCAAAGACTTCATCTTCTTCGGAGCTGAAGAATCTGATGAAGTTGATGCCTTCCTTTTCTTCACTACTACACGCTCTGCAGCCTTAGTCTTCTTCATATCTGAAGCAGATGGAAGGATCGGAGTTGGAAGGATCTGGAGCAGAGGAATTTGGTTGAGTTTCTTCAGGCACAACTGATGCAGTTGCCCTGACCTCTTCATTTTCTTCAGGCGCACCACTCGTGGATGCCCTGGCAATTTCATCAGTGGCTGGAATGCAGTCATCAGCCCTGGAACTCACATTTTCTTCAGCAGCCTGAATGTCATCAGTGGTGCTAGCATGTTCTTCAGTCGGCTGAGCAGATGCTTCAGCCTGAGGAATTTCTTGATGCATAGGAGCAGCAACATTGGACGTGAACTTATCAGCAAGTTTCACAAAAAGGACTTTGGCTCCAAGCCAGTCAGTGCGGTATACGTCAAATTCATCACTGAGTTTCTTGATCTCAGATTGAATATTGACAAGTTATTCAGTTGTCATAGAGACAACGTGTTTCTTCAGAAAACGCTCCTTCTTGTACTGCGCTTTCTTGATCTGCCTGGCCTTTTAAAATTTCCATTTCTCTTCTTGTATGAAGGCAGTCAGCATATGACTTTGGCCAGGAGTCAACTTGAAATTAGGCATAGGAGTGTTTGGGTCCTTGTGCCAGAGATCAATGTAGTCGAGGATCAACTTTGGATCCAAAGGCAGAGGCACATTTGTGCCCTTGGCTCTAGCGGCCCTGACCTGCCTGTCTCTGATGATTCCGGCAAGTTCCTCATCATCAGCTTTGTCTTCATCAGACGGCACTTGGAAGGCGACCTGCTTCTTGTGAGGACTTGGGCGAGAACCTCATCCAGCAGTGGCCTTTGTCTTCAGCAGAGAGGGGCCAGTTGAAGAATTCGGTGCAGCTGAGGAACTAGCAGAAGCTCCTGAGGCAATTGAGATGCCTGTAGTCCTTTGGCACGTGGCAAGATGCACAGGTGCAGAGGGTTTGGTCGGAGCAGCGGAGGAGCTGAGGATTTTGGAGGAGCAGGAGCAGTGTGAGGAATTGGCCGTGAGGGCTTTGAGGATTCTGGCCGTGAGGGCATAGCTGAGGAACTCGGCCGTGAGGGCATTGAAGAAGAAGCACTTGGCTTGTGAGCAGGCTTCTTTGACATGGCCTTCTTCGGTTTTACAAAGGCCTCAGCAGCAGCAGCAGCAGAGTCTTCGTTGAATTTCCTCACTGCTTCTCTGGCTTGTCTAGCCAACTTGGCCTGGCAATTGGCCCATTCATCAGGATAATCCTCACCGCGCTTGAGGCTGGTGGGATCTGCTTCTTGGCCAGGTGCCAGTGGATGTCTTGGGCATGGAGGATTGAGTGCGAATTTCTTCATGTATTTGGGAGTAACATATCTGTACTCCCTCCACTCTCTTGCCCATCTCCTCTCTATCCTCTGTATGTGCACCTTGTGCTGATTTTTGTCCTCCTTACCAAACTTTGCCTCATCAGGAGTGCAATAGTCTTTGTATATGACATCAGGGATCTCAAAGGTAGTTTTGATTTCAGGCCTCTTTCCTCCCTTCTATGGCTTCTTTCCATCAGCCATTTTCTTCAGCTGAGGAATTTGAACAATGGAATTTTCTGAAGATGTATGCAACTTTTCTTCGAGGAACGCTGCAAATGAGTTAATTTGATGAGAACCTAGTGATTCAGCAGCGGACATGAGTACCTGTGAACAGAGTATAGTTGCGAGGAATTTGGATAGGTCATATGCGTTCTCAGAAGGTTTTGTAAAAAGAACAAGTTTGAGGAATTTGACCAGATGTGTCTTGAAGAATTTCACTAAGCGTTCTTTGTATTAGGTTCCAGAGTTGTACAGATCAGAAATCCACACAATTGAGGAATCTTGAAGAAAAATATAGCTTAGAGAAATGAATCAAGAGCAGATGACATGTGAGGTGTTTTAGTGTGTGAGAATTTGAAGAAAAAAAACACCATTTGAGGATTTTGTAGAAATCATTTGAATCAAGGAGGGCAGTAAAAGTAACTTTTAATTTACCCTGGATAAAGAACACGATGAACTAGGGAGTGGAGATGTGAAGTTCGTCAGTGCAGATCTTCCACGCCCTAACTTGGCAGAGGAAGAAGGCTACGGCGGCGGCGGAGTGAAGAAATCCGCGGCCGGCGCGAGTACGACGGTGACGAGGTCAAGGCAGTGAAGCTCTTCCTCACCGGCGACGATGAAGTAGCGGCGGCGCTAGGGTTTGAGAAGCTCGAGCTAGCGAGAGAACGAGCGGAGTAAAAGTGAAGTGAGGAAGGGGAGGGGGTATTTATAGCCACGGTGAAAAACTGTTCGCCCGAAGAATTTGGACGAACGTGCCCCTGACCCTTCTCATTCGCTTGACATGTGTCACCCACGTACTGAGAAGCGGAGATCGTGTGAGATCGTGGGTGAATAGATAAGTATTTCGTGGGATGCGGAACGGTTTGAGCGGCAAAGCCGAAAATTTGGATAAGATAAGTTAAAAGTTTCGTTCGCAAATTTTTCAGCTGACAAGGACACAGTGAAGATTTTGAACGAGTTTCAAATAGAACGCACATGAAGAATTTGTGAATAGAATGGATTGAGTTTAGCATAGAGGGGGAAGGGTCCGATCACATTCACTTAGCAGAAAAACCAACTTGAAAAATTAGCCATAAGTGAATGCTGTAGAGGACATAAACTCATATATATATATATATATATATACATAGATATATATATATAGCCAATGAATAAAAACTACAGAAACAGTGAAGTCAATGCAAAGTTGAAGAAAATGAACAACTGAGGAATTTCAAAACTTAGGAAAAACTCGAATTGAAGATTTTCAACTTTTGGTGGTGGCGTGACCCACCGTATAAGAATGATGATTTCAGACACCGCGTACAATTGTCGTAGGGTTCTGAGAATCAAATTCTTCGTTAATTTCTTCACACTTAGAGTGTTATTCTTCATTGATTGAAGAAAAATGTTTCTTCATGTGTTGCACATCTAAGTCATCAATTTTGCATAAGTGTTAGGATGAGTGTCCTTTTCAAAGAACATTCGAAGATTCTAAGATATTTAGCTCACACCGCAACTTGCTAAATCTCTTCTCATCCAAGGGCTTTGTGAAGATATCGGCTAGCTGTTCTTCAGTCTTCACATGCTCAATAAAAATGTCGCCCTTCAACACATGATCACGAAGAAAATGATGACGAATCTGAATGTGCTTTGTCTTCGAGTGTTGAACTGGGTTGTGAGCAATCTTGATGGCACTCTCATTGTCACAAAAGAGAGGCACATTCTTCACGTTGGCGATGTAGTCCTTGCGAGTTTGCTTCATCCACAGCAATTGAGCACAGCAAGAACCAGCAGCAATGTACTCAGCTTCAGCAGTAGACAGTGATACGCAGTTCTGTTTCTTCGAGGACCAACAGACCAAAGATCGTCCGAGGAAATGACATGTACCGGATATTGACTTGTGGTCCACACGATCACCAGCATAATCAGAGTCAGAATATCCAATGAGATCAAAAGCCGAGCCCTTGGGGTACCATAATCCAAGTGTTGGTGTGTGAGCTAGATATCGAAGAATATGCTTCACAGCCTTATGGTGTGATTCCTTCGGTGTAGCTTGAAATCGGGCACACATGCAAACACTAAGCATTATATCTGGCCTAGATGCACATACGTACAATAAATAACCAATCATGGAGCGGTATACCTTATGATCGAAGTCAATACCATTTTCATCAGTGCATAGATGGCCATTTGTGGGCATTGGAATTTTGACGCCTTTGCAATCTTGCATGCCAAATTTCCTCAGTACATCCTTGAGGTATTTCTCCTGAGATATGAATATACCATTGCGTTGTTGGCGAATTTGAAGACCTAAGAAGAATTTCAATTCTCCCATCATAGACATTTGATATTCTTCACTCATCATATAGGCAAATTCATCACTGTAACGTTGGTCAGTACAGCCAAAGATAATATCATCAACATATATTTGGCACACAAACAATTCACCATCATAAGATTTAGTGAAAAGAGTAGGGTCGAGTGAACCGGGTTTGAAGCCTTTCTTCATGAGGAATTCCTTCAAAGTATCATACCACGCCCGAGGGGCCTGCTTGAGGCCATAGAGGGCCTTATTGAGTCTGAAGACTTTGTCGAGATGCTTTAGATCTTCAAAACCTGGGGGTTGAGGAACATATACTTCTTCCTCAAGCTTACCATTGAGGAATGCACTTTTCACATCCATTTGATATAAAGTGATATCATGATGGTTAGCATAAGCAAGTAATATGCGAATAGCCTCAAGTCTAGCAACAGGTGCAAAAGTTTCATCGAAATCAATTCCTTCAACCTGTGTGTAGCCTTGAGCTACAAGCCGAGCCTTATTCCTCACCACAAGGCCATTTTCATCTTGCTTGTTGCGGTAGATCCACTTTGTGCCAATAATATTGTGCTTGCGAGGATCTGGACATTTGACCAGTTCCTAGACGTTGTTGAGCTCGAATTGATGTAATTCTTCTTACATAGCTTGAATCCACTCAGGCTCCATAAATGCTTCATCTACCTTAGTGGGCTCAGTGATAGAGACAAAAGAAAAGTGCCCACAAAAGTTAGACAAATGTGAAGCTCTTGAGCGTGTGAGAGGACCTGGAATGTTGATGTCGCTGATGATTTTCTCAATCTGCACTTCGTTGGCAACGCGAGGATGAGCAGATTGTCGTTGAGGAATTTGATCAGCATTTTCTTCAGCACCATTTTCTTCAGCATTTTCTTCAGGTGCATTAGCTCGACGTTCTTCACGTTCTGGAATGAATTCTTCAGCAGATTCTTCGGTCGGAATGACATCCTCAGTAGCCTTGAACTTGATAGTTTCCTGAGGTGCTGGTTCATCTATCACAGAAGGTAGGTGCTCTCTTTGTGAGCCATTAGTTTCATCGAACCGCACATCTACAGTTTCAACAACCTTGTGAAGAACGTTGTTGAAGACTCTATAGGTGTGCGAGTCCTTTCTGTAACCAAGCATGAAACCTTCATGTGCTTTCGGTGCAAATTTTGAGTTGTGATGAGGATCTCTAATCCAACATTTAGCACCGAAGACTTTGAAATAACTCACATTGGGTTTCTTGTCAGTGAGGAGTTCATAGGCAGTCTTCTTGAAGAATTTGTGAAAATATACTCTGTTGATGATGTGGCACACAGTATTAATTGCACCAATCCAGAAACGACAAGGCGTTTTGTATTCATCAAGCATAGTGCGAGCCATCTCAGCAAGAGTCCTGTTCTTGTGCTCGACGACGACATTCTACTGAGGAGTATAAGGAGCAGATAACTCATGAGTAATACCAAGTTCATCAAGATAGTCATCAAGGTCAGAATTCTTGAACTCAGTTCCGTTGTCACTTCTGATGTGTTTGATCTTCACACCAAAGTTGGTTGAAGCCCTCGAGGAAAATCGTTTGAACACTTCCTGCACTTCATGTTTGTAAGTAACAATGTGTACCCATGTGTATCGAGAGTAATCATCAACAATAACAAAGCCATATTGAGATGCATCATTTGAAACTGCAGAATAATGGTTAGGACCGAAGAGATCCATGTGAAGCAATTCAAATGGTTGAGTAGTGGTCATGATAGTCTTCGCTGGATGCTTAGCCTTTGTCATCTTCCCAGCTTCACAGGCTCCGCATAAGTGATCCTTGAGGAATTTGACATTCTCAATGCCAATGACATGCTTCTTCTCGCAAGCGTGTGCAAATTCCTCATGCCTGCATGACCAAGTCGTCGATGCCATAGCCAGCCTTCTGAAGCTTTTGCAAGTAGGCACATGGCTGGTTGTGGTCCTGTAGAGAAATCAACAATATACAAGTCTCCTCTCCTAAAGCCTTCGAAGACTTTGGAATTGTCAGCTTCCATAACCACAACACAACGATACTTGCCAAAGACAACAACCATATCAAGATCACAAAGCATTGAGACAGACATGAGGTTGTATCGTAAGGACTCGACAAGCATGACTTTGTCCATGTGTCAAACCTTTGTGATCGCAACCTTACCTAGACCCAATACCTGACTTTTGCCTTTGTCAGCGAAGATGATATGCTTCAGATGAGATGGAGATAAGGGAGCATCCATCAATAGATTCTTGTCACCAGTCATGTGATTTGTACATCCACTATCAAGGACCCACTCAGTGGCTTTAGGTTGATCATCCTGCAGATGAATTAGTGCAGCTTACGAACTCATAAACTTCATCGGTGAAGAATATGACATCACAATTCATCAGATCAATTTCATCAAGCAACAGAATAGATAAAGCAATATGAGGACGTGAGAAATGAGAGTTCATTTCTTCATGATTAGCCTGCGTCCTTTCAGGCACTTTTCAGGCCTCCAGCAAATTCTTCAGACGTTTGAGCACGTTTGGAGACCTGACCCTGCAGAAGAGATTAGTTCTTTTTCTTCACCAGCCACATCTGAAGGAGTGGCAAAGAGTTCATCACTCTGCGAGCTCCATACGAGAAAGGTGGCATAGAAGCCAGACCATTTCGTTTCACATAAGAGGAGCTAGGATAAGCATATGAATAAGCAAAGAAATTCTTCAAGGACTTATGAACATAATGGTTAGAAGAATAATGCTCATATTCATAGCCCTTAGTTCTTCCCTGCGAAACAGAGTTGTTAGCATGATGATATTCATATGAGGACTTTGATCCTTTTGAGGAATTTGATCCATGTGAGGAATTTGGTCTGTATGAGGACTTGGATCCATATGAAGAATTTGATCTGGGGTTCCTATTCTTCACAGGTGGTGTCATGAGGACATTCACCTGAAGACTTTCAGGGCACCTTTTGGGAACCCAGATTTTCTTCATAGGGGAACCGTTCCTGCAGTTAGTGCCAACATATCTAGCAAATACTTCACCATTCTGATTTTTGAACAGTTTATAGTTGGAGTCAAATGACTCATCAGAAGAATGAGAAGATTCACATGTAAAGCCAGATAAATTGGATGGATCAACTGGAGGTCCCTTTGCAGCAACCCATGAGGTTTTGGGGTACTGCTCAGGCTTCCAATATGTACCATCAGCATTGAGTTTCCTCTCAAAGGCAATACCCTCTTTCCTAGGGTTCCTGTTGAGGATCTGCTTTTTAAGCACACCACAAAGAGTCTGATGCCCTTTGAGGCTTTTGTACATGCCTGTCATGTACAATTCCTTTAGCCCTGCATCATCAGTGATACTAGCAATGTCCTCAGATGAGGAATTAGTGATAGCAGAGACAGTTGAAGAATTTGTAGCATTAGAAGCATTTGAACATTCAGGTGAAGAATTAGCAGATTCACGTTCAATGCAATTCAAACATGGAGGAACAAATTCTTCGTGAGCAGCGCTGATTTGTTGGGCCAGCAATGAATCACGCTCCTTCTGAAGATCTTCATAACTCACTCTTAGCTTTTCAAGATCTTGCTTTCTTTGAAGAAATTCATAAGAAAGCTTCTCATGATTAGATAAGAGAGTGTTATGTTGATCTTGAAGGGTGTCATACTTAGTATGAAGTCTCTGAAGACTTTCAACCAAAGCTTTTGACTGATCTATTTCTTCACCCAACATATCATCGCTCTTATTTAGCATGTATTGAACTTTTTCCAAAGCTCTTTGTTGTTTAGTGGCAAGGGAAGCAAGTTTGACATAGCTGGGTCCAAATTCATCACTAGATTCATCATCACTAGACTCGGATAGGTAGCATTCAGTTACCTCAGCACTTTTTGCCATAAGGCATGATGAAGAGGATGATGATTCTGGTTCGAATGTCATCGCTTTGAGAGATTCCTTGAAGTCCTCAAACCAAGGATCATGACGGGTTCGATGACCTTCATAGACCTCAGAGAGACGGTCCCAAATAAGCTTCGCATGATCGAGATGCATGATGTTCCTGAACTGATTTAGAGACAGACAGGAGCAGATGACGTCCTTCACTGTGAGGTTGAGAAGGGTGAACTTGCGAATGTCATCAGCTTCTACCATCTTGCACAGATCGGTCAGACCAATCTCAGTGATGGTCCATAGCTCACTGTTCATCGCCATGAGACGCTTCTTCATCATGGCCTTCCACTTGGGATACTCGTGACCGTCAAAGATGGGGCATGACACGGTCTTCATTCCTGTGGTCGACAAAACTAAAACTCCAGGTGGTTAAACCAAAATCACACAGAATAAGGGAGTACCTTGCTCTGATACCAATTGAAAGTGCGTTATATCGACTAGAGGGGGGTGAATAGGCGATTTTTATGAATTCTTCACTGAGGAATTTGCAGGTGAGGAAATTCCTTAGCGAAGAACTACTTGCAGCGGAATAAGTAATCAAAAGTAAACATAACAGAACACAATCATTGTCATCATGATGAAATGAAGACAAGCACAGAGTACAGAAAGCGTAATCATAGGATAACACAGGATGAAGACAAACAGACTGAAGAAATTGAACTGAGGAAATTGAGAAAGTCTTCAGTCAAAGTCTTCAAACACATATATGAACAAGCGCACAACACAGTTATGAGGAAATGAAAGAGTTGAGGAAATAGAACCAGTTGGCTTGGTGAAGACAATGATTTGGTGGACCAGTTCCAACTGCTGTCTCAGTTGTACATCTGGTTGGAGCGGCTAGGTATTTAAACCTGAGGACACACAGTCCTCACCGTATTCTCCTTGAACTAAGGTCACACAGACCTCGTCCAATCACTCGTGGTAAGTCTTCAGGTGACTTCCGAACCTTCACAAACTTGGTCACTCGGTGATCCACAATTTCCTCTTGGATGCTCTAGACCATGACGCCTAACCGTCTGGAAGAAGCACAGTCTTCAAAGGTAACAAGCGTCGGATCCATGCAGGATCAATCTCTTCAGTGATGCTCAATCACTTTGGGTTTGTAGGTGTTTGGGTTTGGGTTTTCCTCACTTGATGATTTTTGCTCAAAGTCCTCGAAGGATGGGATGCTCTCAAATGACAAGTGTCAGTTTCTCTCGGAGCAGCCAACCAGCTAGTGGTTGTAGGGGGCGGGTATTTATAGCCTAGGGAGCAGCCCGACATGATAAGACATAAATGCCCTTCAGTGATATGACCGTTAGGTGGGTAGATATTTTGGGACAGCTGGCGCATAGCACAGCAACGGTCGAAAATTTGAGTATCAAATTCCTCAGGGCTATCATGTTCCTCACTGTGTAGGCAATCCACACTGGCGAATTCCTAACTCCTCAGTCAGAACAATTCCTCAGAGACCAGAAGAACTTCGTCTCTGTCACTGAAGAATATGACTGAACTGTATGAGATTTCAAATGGCTTCACTCGAAGGGATTGGTAGGTGTAGGATTTTGAGTTGAGCATCATATGGAAATTTTTCCTTAGTATTTCCTCGACCCCCTTTAACAGTACGGTGTTTCCTATGACTCAAGAAAGAGAAAATGAAACTATGAAAACAAAAGTCTTCACGCTTCATGTTCCTCAAATGAATACCAAGTCTTCAAGGTCACACCAATTTCTTCACTTTCAAAGTCTTTGGAAAGTCTTCAGAAATCCAAAGTCTTCAGTTGAAGAACTTCATTTTTAGGGGTCGACTTTCTCTGTAAATATCAAACTCCTCATAGACTTATAGACCTATGTACACTCATAAACACATTAGTCCCTTAACCTATAAGTCTTCAATACACCAAAATCACTAAGGGGCACTAGTTGCACTTACAGTCTCCCCTTGTGCTGGCTCGCAGGAATCTCCCGAAGATGCCTGCAGGCGGAACTGCGAGCTCCCTCTTCTCCCATGCAATCCGCTTGCGCGTTAAAAGGGGGGCTCCTGAGCATCGCGACTCAGGAGCTCTTACTGGCTCTCCAGCCCTCACCCCTGTCCTTGACCACGGCACGCGACCTGGCATACTAGCGGCGGCTGAGCTCGCTCGAGGGCCGGGACCTGAGGACGTAGAGCACAAAGGAGAGTGCGGAGGAGAGGGAGGGGCTCGTATGGGCCTGGCCTAGCTATGTAACGGACACCTATGCCTGAATCTGGTGCATCATGAGGAACCGACTTCGGACCGTCAAGATAAGTCTCGTGCTCGTGTTGGCTAAACCGCTAAGGACTAGGAACCACTCTGGCTGCAGCCCTGCTGCAGCGACGTCACCGCCCTTTCCTACCCCTCAATGGTTGCTTGAGCGCTAAAGGGGACCTCCTGAGCATCGCGCTTCAGGGGCTCTTACTGGACCTCGGGCCGCTCACCTCCTGGCCTTGACCACAGCACGCGACCTGGCATACCAGCGACGGCTGCAGCCTGCCTGGGGACCGGGACCTGTTAGCGTAGAGCACCAAGCTGACGCGAGGTCGGAAAGGGAGACCGAGCTGAAGCAGGACTCGCGCTCGCGCAAGTTCATGATAAGGACAATATTGACAAGAGACATTACAAACCCTTTACACACCCTCACGGGGCACTTCTTAATTCCTCTCAGGGAACAAAAGGCAAGAACCTAGGGAATCCTATCTACACGCGCCCTTGTGGACGATGCCATCATCAACAGTGGGCCACCAGAGGCCGGCGCCAACCTCATCTAGATCAGCAGCGGCGATGGCTAGACGATGCAGCCCTGCTCCGGACTCGGCGAGAGCTTGGGGGCACGTAGCTATCGTCGCTCGTCTCCGGGGTCTGGTAGAGCTCGGGAGAATCACCGGACTCCCAGGTGTCGCTGCGGCTTCCAGAGGAGCCGCTGGCGACGCGGGCAGCAGACCCTGCCCCAGCTGTGGCACCAGCCTGATGACTCCACCTGGGACAACACTCCAGACGGCAGCCTTCTACATCAAAGACCTTGAAGAACGGCGTGGAGGCGCCGTCGTACACGAAATGGATCACGAGGGCGCCCTCCGCGCGACACACTGGGGCGACCTCACCCCACCCTCGGGTCATGAAGATCTTCCCGAAGGAGACAGCCTCAACTTCCGCTCCAGTCGCCGGCGTGTCGCAGTCGGCGTGCTGCAGCCAAAGCTCGAGGGGGCCCCTCGGCGGCATCTCAGCTGAGAAGAAGGAAGGGAAGCGGATCCAAGTGCTCGGGGGCATCACCGCCCACAGCACAAGCTCGCGCGAGGAGTCCGTGGCATGGACTCCAGGGGCGGCAACGCGCGCCACCGCAGCACGGCGACCATGGCCACGGCGCGTGCGCCGACGCTCGTGGCCTCTCCCTCCTGAGCCCCCGGCTTGGGCGTACAGGGGTAACGGATACCCAGGAGGAGGACGCTCGCACCAAGGCCTCGTCACCACCTGCATCATCGTCGCGGCCTCTTCTTCGGCGGGAGCGGCACCGGCCCGTCGAGGGGAGTCTTTCCTGTCTCTGCAACGGAAAACCTTCGGATGGGCGCCATTGGTGTCGGCGATGGAGCAGAGGAGGAGAAGCAAGCGGAATGGGAAGAGATGGGCGACGGGGGCTCTGCCCGCCTCCCCATTTATAGCAAGAGAAGGCCAACCAGCGCCCCCCACGATCACAGGTAATGATGGTTTTCCCTTGCATGTCGCAGGGACTTGTCAAGTCGGGCAGTTGCCGAGGCAGCATCGGGAAGCGGAGACGCCCACGTCCAATCAACCGCCACGCGTCGACCAGGGCCGCAAGCTATTAGGGCCCGCGATGCTCTGCACTTGAGCTTGGCTTCGCCTCGAAGCCAAGCCCGAGCGCGCCTTGGGCCCGGGGGCTACTGTCGGTGTTCTGGGAATGGGGGTCCCCGGACTTGCCTGCCTGCGGCCCACGGCGTGGCTCTGCGAGCGGGCCCGTACGGCCCATCTTCACCAACAAGCACTCAAGACCCTCGCGAGGGGCCAAGCCTCGCGAGGCGGACGATGCAAGACCTCCTCAGGAGCGGCCTCGCCAGGCTGGCTCGGGAGGGGCAGAGAGTTCAAGGCAAGGCAAACCTCGCGAGGTTCCAATGATGTGAGCCATGACGATCGAGACCAGGCAGGCGCCAGCAAGCACAGTGTACTCGTTTCCTCTTTGGTGCTAAGGAGGCAAGTGCAGGCACAGAGTACCGAGGCGTCAAGCAAAGGTTTCCATATCAGTGCAACGAGACCAAGACCAGTAGGACAGCAGGATGGAGGTCACCATGGAGCCCAAGGCGGCGTCACCACCAGAGCCTTTTGCAGGCGAAGACTGCTTTTGTCAGGATAAGCTGTACTAGCTGTCCCCTTTCAAATTGGCCGTTGTTGGCTCCCTTCCCGCTCAATATTTGGGGAGAGGACCAGGGCCTCTATAAATAGGACTAGCCACCACTGTAGGAGGCATCTGATCTTGAGCCGATCCTCACACCCACCAAGCACAAGAACACCTCGCCTCAGGAGGCTGTTCTTACCCTTGTACTGTTCTTCCTTAGCCCAAGAGGCAATCCACCACCACACACTGGAGTAGGGTATTACACCACAACGGTTGCCCGAACCAGTATAAATCTTGTGTCCCTTGTGTTGCGAGTTCATAGAGTTAGCCCTTGAGATCTCAGCGAAGCTAGGACGTGGATCGGTAGGGGGAGATCTTCCTGCGCACCCAAGTGTTCGAACCTTGATGGTTTTACCGGAACCCGTGATCCGACACCTGGCTACCTCCTTAAAGAGGCAGGTGCTTACCAGTCCAACCCGGCGTGCGCCGCTTAGTCGCTGGCATCTACTAAGCTTCGGCTGATGCATATGACGCAGAACGCCCATACTATGCCCACGTGATGGTTAGTGCTATCAGGCCAGAGGCCCCTCGGATCAAATATCCAAACCATTAGTGTGTTGGTAGTGCGGTCACGGCAGAGACTCACGAAAGATGTGACCCCGTCGCCCCGTCTCGAGGACTTGTGGAAAGGGCTAAGAATGCCCGGCCACACCTCGTATTCAACTCTCGGGTACCCTCCAGGTCAACCTGTCTCCACATCACTCGCGGGTACCCTCAGGGTCGACCCACCTATTCAAGTAACAGTTGTAAAGTCCAAGTATCCGTGTGTCCAAACATCAAGGGGAAAACCCGAGGAATCACCCCCAGTGAATTCCACTTGATGTAATCATCAAGGTGAACGTAAGAGGATCCACCCTCGAGGTTCACACTTGAGGGGTTGCACGACAGAGTCGTATCAGAAGTGGTTAAGGAGGAAATCATCCTTGATGACCACGACCGAATAGCTACACTACAGAGATCTCATCAGGAGTGATGTATGAGGTTCCACCCTCGGCACTCGATGGTAACTCTGCAGAGTCGAGCAACAAAAGGGGTGTGATGTGATGTGAGGTGTCGGGCTCTGGTCGTCGATCACGTTGATCGAGTCATCGATGATGAAGCAGGGGCAACAAGGACCAGGTGGGGGTCACTGATGGAACACTAACCAACCTATACTAAGCAGTTTAGGATAAGCAGGTAGGTAACAATAAGCATGTTACAAAAGCAGGCTATGCATCAGAATAGGAGCAAACAATAACAGTAGCAAAATCTAATGCAAGCATGAGAGAACGGAATGGGCGATATCGGGATGATCAAAGGGGGGGCTTGCATGGAAGCTCTGCTGAAAAGGAAGAAGTGTCGTCGACGACGTAGTTGATCACTGGGGCATCTGCAGCGGTCTCGGGGTCTACCGGGGAGAAGAGGGGGAAGAAACAGTAAATACAAGCAAACAGATGCATCACTAAGCATGACATGACGATAGGCAGAGCTAGGGTCGACCTAACGTAGTGCTGCACGAAAAAGGGGAAAGGGGGAAAACAACCGGGAATGTTTTCCCGGTTCCGGACATGTGTCAAACAGATGACCGGAGGGGGAATGTTCCATGTTCAGCATGCTAGGGGCATGTGACAAATTAACGGACTGTGTATTCGGATTCGTTGGATTTTTCTGAGCAACTTTCATGTATAAAGTTTTTCCATCCGAGCTACGGTTTATTTTCTATGAATTTTCAAAGGTTAAACCATTTCCTGGAATTAATTAAATTGACAGAAAAGAATGAATTACTACGTCAGCACGACATCATTGTGACATCAGCGGTCAACAAGATGGCTGACCAGGTCAAACTGACCAGTGGGTCCCACCTGTCATACACAGAGGACTAATAGTGGGTTATTTTAATTAAACATGGTTAATTAGCAGCTGGGCCACACATGTCAGTGACTATTTAGCTTAACTAATTATTTTTAATATAAAAACCTTTATTTAATAAAATATGCGGTGGGGCCCGCGTGTCAGCGACACTGTGTGCCCAATCAGCACAGTTGACCACGGTCAACATGGTCAACTGGGGTCAGGGGGCCCACGGGCAGTGACCAAGAGGCGGGCCTTGCCATGCCACGTCGGCTCCATCGCCGGAGTAACGCTGGCGAGGCGAACGCGGCGTCGAGACCACGGGGGTTGTCAAAAAAAGCCTACATGGCACGGGGAAGAGCGCGGCTAGGCGCGTTCGAACGGCCACTCGACCGCGCGTTGAATGGTGGTGGCCAGAGCAGCTGGGGTGGCCGGAGCTGGGAGCTACGGCGGCGGCGGCGGCGGCGACGCGCTCGGGCGAGCTACGGCGAAGGCGATGCGGTGCATTAGCGAGCGAACTGAGAGGCTGGGTAAGGCGTACGCGTTGCGGCGAGGCCAACGGTCACGAGCCCGTGACCATTTGGTCACCGGAAGCACGCCGGCGGCGAGCGGAGGCGGCGACACGTTCAGGCGCTCGTCGAGGTAGGTGCTAAGGGGCACGGGGAGGGAAGCAAGTGTCACGGGCGGCCTCAGCGAGCAGCCCTGAGCATGCTCGTGTGCTCGGGTGAGCATGACGATGCCCGCGGCGACGGCGGTGAGCTATGCGGCGGAGCTGCGTTCGGGCGGCGATGGCAGCGGTGGCTACGGCGACGGAAACGCATGGGAGAGGGAGGGGAACATCGCGCGGGCTTACAGTGAGCCTGCAGTTGTGCTTAAGCGGGCTCGGGGAAGATCAACGGCGAAGAATCAGCGACGAAGGCGAAGACGGCCGTAGGGGAAGAAGAGGTTGCCGGGCTTGCTGCGGTGGCTCCCGGCTTGCGCTAGTCAGAGCATATGACGTAGTAGACGACGGTGGTGCGGCGTGGACGGTGGCCACGTTGACGGCGATCGGTGGCGACAAGCTCGCGCGGCCGAGCTCGGGATCGAGCGAGAGGAGAGGGGAGAGGTGGATCTAGGGGAGGAGAGGCGCAAGTGGGAGTGGGGAGAAAGGATCGAGGCGACGCGGAGGGAGGGGATCCTTATCCCCTCGTCAGCGAGGCCCGAGGCGACGAGTGGGTCCGACGGCAACCACGAGCGTGGGTTGGTCGAACAGGAGAAGAGGGAAGGCGACAGGGTGGGCCGACGGACAGCTGGGCCGTTTGGCCTAGTGGGAGGGGTCAGTTTCCTTTTGTTTTTCTTTTGCCTTTTCTTTTTTCTGATTTCTCTTTTATGTTAAAATCAGAGATAGCTAGGGAAAAGTTTGGGCTACCAAAATACTTTGAAAAAAATGTGGGACTAGGCCACTTAAATTCTTTCTAGTATTTGGCACTGCCACAAAAAGTTTGGGGCCATCAGGAGTTGTCCAAGCGTTTTTAGAAAATGAAAAGGACATCTTAAATACTGCTGGACCAGATAATAAATTCCCATGGGAAATTTGGGAATTCCAAAAATGTTGGCTTCAACATGACAAATATCTAGGGATTATTTGCCATAGGATGAACTATTTTATTTGCATTAAAGAAGAAGCAAATATTTGACATGCAATTTGAATTTGAATTTGAAGCAGATTTTGGACAAGTGGCATTTTGGCATGATGATCATGATGACATGACCTTCATTAGGGGGAGATTACTGTAGTGTGATGCTGGGGATGTTACATAACTCGCACACAAGTACACAAAAATATGATTTTTCAAACCGTTTTGGTGAGGCGTTGCATGTACATGTACTTCAAATTTGAATTACAGTCATTAAATGGTTATAAAATCACTTAAATGTCTTTAGAAGGTCAAATGACCCCTGAAATTTACCAAATTTTCACATGACAGTTGCATTAGTACTACAAAATTTCTCGTTTATTTAAAACACCATCCGTTGGCACTTTATTCCAAATTCGTCTTTCACAGCTAATAAAAAATATCAACAACATCACACACAGTTGTTTTCTAGGAACCATTTGCGATGAAAATATCTGGGTCTATTTAAGTCTCCCTCCTTAAGCTTCGCCGGCTCGTCTGCTCTAATGCCGGCAACCCCAGAATCCACGAATCCCGACCCCATTCCCGCACCCCCTTCTTGCAAAGATGACGTTGTGGAAACGCTTCGTGAAGGCCCGTACGATGGCCGCGTCCCCCCGAGCACCGCCGCCTGCGCCGAGAGCGCAGCCGCCTACGCCGAGAGTGCCCCCGCATCCGCATTGAGCGCGGCCGCTTCCGCCGAGAGGGCGTCTGCGGCAGCCGACAGTGCAACTGTAGCAGCCGAGAGTGCTCGAGCTGCCATCCGTGCCGCTGATGTCGCCCTGGCCCGGGTCGAGGCCATCCACGGCAAGATCGAGGATGCACGCCAAGATATTCCAGGCCACCTCGCACTCCAGCAAGCAACCCACGTCTGAAAAGGCGGCAGTGGCCATGGATCACCTGCTTCCTCATGAGGTCGCCGAGCGGGAGCTGGAGATGCAGGAGGCGGCGGAGATCGAGGAGCGCTGGGAGGAGGAGTTGCGCGTGGCCGAGGTCGAGGTAGAGAAGAGTCTGTCCGTCGAGGAATCGGCGATGGAGTACCAACGCGAGCTCTGGCGCAGCCACTACTACGAGTACTACAACCTTGAGGGTGGCGTCGAGGACGAGGATGAGGACGAGGACGCGGTCGACTTCAGCAGGGGGACGCGGAGTCCACCAATGGTGGCATGTCACTAGGACAAGTCATCGACGTCTCATCTCACACCGGCGATGCATAGGCCGGCGCGGCGGCGGATTTTTAATTATGCGTACTTAGGCTTTGTTTTTCATGATTGTGTTTTGTTAGAGCAATGTTTAGGTCAACTGGCTCTGTGTAATTACTAAAATTGCTCAATTCAGTAAGTGTGGTCTGTCTGTTGTACGCTCTTTTGTGTGCCCAAATTAGCAGCGATGTTAAATTATGCAATGACGTACCCGGGGAAATTTCCACCAAAATTTGAATTATCAAACTCATCCCATGCGCGTAAAGCAGAAGAATCATTTGCGATGCACACAATCGTTCAAAGTGAATGGTCCGGCGGCACCGCGCGCGTTCAAAGTGAATGTGCCCATGCCTTGAGACCAAAATTTGAATTATCAAACTCATCCCATGCGCGTAAAGCAGAAGAATCGTTTGCGATGCACACAATCGTTCAAAGTGAATGATCCGGCGGCACCGCGTGCAAAGTTTCCCTCCACATTTCCAAAATTTTGGCCTACCGCCAAAATATCTACCCCTGCCCCCCTTCCCCACCCCCTTTTCTCCCCGACCACAAGTCACATTTCCCCTGTTTCCTCCTTCCTTCCTTCCTTCCTTGCTAAGCTATAGCCGCTTCCTCGCTCTCGCCGTCTCGCATCCTACCACCGGGGTCGCCATGGTCTTCTTCAAAGACATCTCCAGCGGTTCCTCCTCCGGCGACTACTCCTTCACCACCCGGGTATGCCTCTCTTCTCTCTCTCTCTCGGGCTATGACTTAGAATGAAGGATTTTTACCCGGAGGTCGATTTGAGTCGTTTCTTCCTCTTGTAGCTCCCTAAGACCATCAGTGGCAACGAATGGAGCGGGGTGGCTGAAGATCTATCTGCTTGTTGTCACCATCAATCTCCATGGGTGAAGCTAGTTACGTTTGATTCTATGGACAGTGGGAGGAAGTTTCTGGCATGTGCAGAGAAGGTTAGACCCTCTTTCGTTGTTACAAACCATTTGTTAGATGCGATTCAGACACTATCACGGTCCCAACCCATTCATACCACACCTTCAACCAAACGCATCCTAAGACAGTGTCACAGTTTGTACCTAGTATCTTAAATTGTTGCCATCTCATCAGCGGTGCCATTAGAAAATTATTTCGCACCGCTTCAGCAGTTTGTGCAGGCAACTTTGGTCCACACATCCAAGCAGCCAAGCAGTAAAATACTAAATCTTTATGGCACGAAGGAACTGGGCATCGGAGCAACTACGTGCTCTGGAGTCCGGGTCCCTAATTTTTTTCCGCTGCATCGGCTCGCCAGTGCAGGGCACCGGTGCGAGATGTAGCAAAAGTAGTCTTTACACCAGTTTTGGCATACATAGTGGACGGCCTTAGTGCTATTAGTTCTATGTTACTAAATTTGTGCATGTACACACCTGTTAGTATCAATTTGCTGTCATCCAAACACTGTTGCTATGTTGTTGCAGTTATATTTACCTTCCTCATAAAATGTTCAATTTGTTATTTATTGTACATGAGTAAGAACTTGTAGCGTCATTGTAGTTAATTATAGCTTCTGATGTTCCAGAATTTGGTTGTTGTCTCAGTACCAATTATTTCATTTGCACATTGATCTTTTTGAGAAGATATGTCATAATTAACATGTTTCTTCAGTTTTTCAAAATAAGCATTGGCAATTTTCTATGTTGCTATAAACTCATTTCCCCTACAATTGTTAATGATCTAGTTTTAAATATTATAGGATGAATGGAAGTGTTCTTACTTGGAGTGGGTTGATCAAGAGTGGACACAGTCTTTGAAGATGTACCTAACGAAGCTCTGGAGCATGTATGAGGAAGAGAACACACGTAGGCTTAGAGAAAGTCTTGTCAACGTTGAAGCATATTTCAAGATGCGGAATAAAAAGTTGAATGTGGAGAATGAGCTCAGATTTTTTCAATCAGACATTGCTAAGATGGTGTTGGCGAAGGAGGAGGCACTTTCCCAGTTGGCCCATGCAAAACGGGTTCTTACTGAACTGAAAGCAGAGGTGGATAAGACGAGCCTGGATGATCTCGATTAGGGAAATGAATATATTGTTCTTATGAAGTTGAACTAGCTATATGTTGTAATGTGCTGTTTTCATGTAGCTACCGTACTGTGATGTTATAATATATTTATGTGCCTGATATGAAATTGGCAAACAACTGTTCGATATGAAATGTGAATTTGCGTAATACTGGAATTATTAATTATAAACTAATAAACCTGCTAAATGTGTCATGGACCTTTGCAAACGGTTCTAGCAGTAAAAGCGCTTGCGGTGGATAGCCCAATGCCACACAGTTTTCTTTATCAAATCGTGGGTGATATAGTTGATAAAAGGAAACGGTTAACCAAGGAAGACCGTGTGTGATAGTTACACCTTTCACACACGAGCGTGCACATAAAACTGTGTGGGATGTACGTCTGAACGGAAACGTTTTCCCTGGATTGACTGTGTGGGATGTACATAAGAACGGAAACGTATTCCTTGGATTGACTGTGTGTGATATACATACGAACGGAAATGTTTTTCTGGGATTCACCATGTGGGATGTACATACCTACGGAAATGATTTTCTCGGATTACCGTGTGGGATGTACATACCTACGGAAATGATTTTCTCGGATTACTGTGTGGGATGTACATACCTACGGAAATGATTGGGTTTCGATGCCTCGCCCGATCGCACACGGCCCCAGACTGGGTCCCAGGAGGGCCTATCCCCGATGATTTCTGGGTCGTGTGGGAAGGACACCCTATCGCACACACTCACCTGGCGACGGTTCCAAATGCCGTCGCGGAAAGGGGTTCAAAACCATTTGTTTAGGACCGACACGCACCAGTGTTCGTTTGGACATTTTTATGCACTAACTGAGTTTTCAATGCATTTATGTGCATAATTCAAATTTGAACTACATGCGCATGCTCCAGTGCATATAAATTGGTTGAAAAATCAAATTTGTGTCCTTGGGTGCATGCTTAGGTCCCATGCAAGAAATGGGAATGAATTTCAAACACCAAGGCACCATTGATTGCCGGCAAAACATTGAGATGCCTGGTTTTTAAAATGTAGTAAATCCAAAAATCGTCTGAAATTCATGAAACTTGGCATGCTATCATGGAGCAGCATCAACATGCCGTGGTAAAAAAATTGTCCCATTTGGGGCAGGTTTGGGTATATGCTTCTCACAAACCGGAGCTTCTCACAACAAGCATGATGGTTTTCGGTAGGGAACGCCCCACCTTTGGGGATGAAACGATATCCATTGCCTCTTATTGCTTTCAATTTTTTTCTCGTGTCAACATAAAACAACAGGAGTGTTGTGTGAATTTTTGTGATTTTTCGGGGTTCGTTTGGACATTTTTATGCATTAACTGAGTTTTCAATGCATTTATGTGCATAATTCAAATTTGAACTACATGCGCATGCTCCAGTGCATATAAATTGGTTGAAAAATCAAATCTGTGTCCTTGGGTGCATGCTTAGGTCCCATGCAAGAAATGGGAATGAATTTCAAACACCAGGGCACCGTTGATTGCCGGCAAAACATTGAGATGTCTGGTTTTTAAATTCTAGTAAATCCAAAACTCGTCTGAAAATCATGAAACTTGGCATGCTATCATGGAGCGGCATCAACATGCCGTGGTAAAAATTTTGTCCCATTTGGGGCAGGTTTGGGTATATGCTTCTCACAAACCGGAGCTTCTCACAACAAGCATGATGGTTTTCGGTAGGGAACGTCCCACCTTTGGGACGAAACGATATCCATTGCCTCTTATTGCTTTCAATTTTTTTTCTCGTGTCAACATAGAACAACAGGAGTGTTGTGTGAATTTTCGCAATTTTTCGGGGTTCGTTTGGACATTTTTATGCATTATCTGAGTTTTCAATGCATTTATGTGCATAATTCAAATTTGAACTACATGCGCATGCTCCAGTGCATATAAATTGGTTGAAAAATCAAATATGTGTCCTTGGGTGCATGCTTAGGTCCCATGCAAGAAATGGGAATGAATTTCAAACACCAGGGCACCGTTGATTGTCGGCAAAACATTGAGATGCCTGGTTTTTAAATTCTAGTAAATCCAAAACTCGTCTGAAAATCATGAAACTTGGCATGCTATCATGGAGCGGCATCAACATGCCGTGGTAAAAATTTTGTCCCATTTGGGGCAGGTTTGGGTATATGCTTCTCACAAACCGGAGCTTCTCACAACAGGCATGATGGTTTTTGGTAGGGAACGCCCCACCTTTGGGGACGAAACGATATCAATTGCCTCTTATTGCTTTCAAATTTTTTTCTCGTGTCAACATAGAACAACAAGAGTGTTGTGTGAATTTTTGTGATTTTTCAGGGTACGTTTGGACATTTTTATTTATTATCCGAGTTTTCAATGCATTTATGTGCATAATTCAAATTTAAACTACATGTGCATGCTCCAGTGCATATAAATTGGTTGAAAAATCAAATCTGTGTCCTTGGGTGCATGCTTAGGTCCCATGCAAGAAATGGGAATGAATTTCAAACACCAGTGCACCGTTGATTGCCAGCAAAACATTGAGATGCCTAGTTTTTAAATTCTAGTAAATCCAAAACTCGTCTGAAAATCATGAAACTTGGCATGCTATCATGGAGCGGCATCAACATGTCGTGGTTAAAAATTTGTCCCATTTGGGGCAGGTTTGGGTATATGCTTCTCACAAACCGGAGCTTCTCACAACAAGCATGAGGGTTTTCAGTAGGAAACTTCCCACCTTTGGGATGAAACGATATCCATTGCCTCTTATTGCTTTCAAAAAAATTCTCGTGTCAACATAGAACAACAGGAGTGTTGTGTGAATTTTTGTGATTTTTCGGAGTTCGTTTGGACATTTTTATGCATTAACTGAGTTTTCAATCCATTTATGTGCATAATTCAAATTTGAACTACATGCGCATGCTCCAGTGCATATAAATTGGTTGAAAAATCAAATATGTATCCTTGGGTGCATGCTTAGGTCCCATGCAAGAAATGGGAATGAATTTCAAACACTAGGGCACCATTGATTGTCGGCAAAACATTGAGATGCCTGGTTTTTAAATTCTAGTAAATCCAAAACTCGTCTGAAAATCATGAAACTTGCCATGCTATCATGGAGCGGCATCAACATGCCATGGTAAAATTTTTGTCCCATTTGGGGCAGGTTTGGGTATATGCTTCTCACAAACCGGAGCTTCTCACAACAAGCATGATGGTTTTCGGTAGGGAACGCCCCACCTTTGGGGACAAAACGATATCCATTGCCTCTTATTGCTTTCAATTTTTTTCTTGTGTCAACATAGAACAACAGGAGTGTTGTGTTAATTTTTGTGATTTTTCGGGGTTCGTTTGGACATTTTTATGCATTAACTGAGTTTTCAATGCATTTATGTGCATAATTCAAATTTGAACTACATGTGCATGCTCCAGTGCATATAAATTTGTTGAAATATCAAAGTTGTGTCCTTGGGTGCATGCTTAGGTCCCATGCAAGAAATGGGAATGAATTTCAAACACCAGGGCACCGTTGATTGCCGGCAAAACGTTGAGATGCCTGGTTTTTAAATTCTAGTAAATCCGAAACTCGTCTTAAAATCATGAAACTTGGCATGCTATCATGGAGCGGAATCAACATGCCGTGGTAAAAATTTTGTCCCATTTGGGGCAGGTTTGGGTATATGCTTCTCACAAACCGGAGCTTCTCACAACAAGCATGATGGTTTTCGGTAGGGAACGCCCCACCTTTGGGGACGAAACGATATCCATTGCCTCTTATTGCTTTCAAATTTTTTTCTCGTGTCAACATAGAACAACAGGAGTGTTGTGTGAATTTTTGTGATTTTGCGGGGTTCGTTTGGACATTTTTATGCATTAACTGAGTTTTTAATGCAATTATGTGCAGAATTCAAATTTGCACTACATGCTCATGCTCCAATGCATATAAATTGGTTGAAAAATCAAATCTGTGTCCTTGGGTGCACGCTTAGGTCCCATGCAAGAAATGGGAATGAATTTCAAACACCAGGGCACCGTTGATTGCCGGCAAAATGTTGAGATACTTTGTTTTTAAATTCTAGTAAATCCAAAACTCGTCTAAAATTCATGAAACTTGGCATGCTATCATGGAAGGGTACCCGACATGTTGTGGTGTTTTTCGTGTCCATTTTGAGAGAAGGCGCACTCGAATAATGACAGCCAACAAAGGCATTTTGAAAAAAAATAGCTGCCACTTTAATATGTCAAACGTTTGTATAATTCAAACCATGTGCGTTCGGTTAACCATTCACGTGACGCCACGTGTCTTGGTTTTAATGGCTATAGGAGGTGCCGTGTGGACAGCTGCTTGACTGAACGGGAGGCGTGCGAGCGCAGTCCGGTGTGCAGGCTCACCGGGAAGCGTACAAGCTGTTCAACGCAGGATCTGTGCATCGCTTCAACGCAAACAGTTTAGATTATGGTATGCAAATTAAGGCCAGACTTCGGCGCTAAGCCAAGAGACACTGTGATTTGTCAAAATATGCAGCTAAAAATCAATATCACTATCTATTTTTTGCAAGTAAAATTCAGTAATTAAGCATAGATTTCATTCATACTAGAGATTAAGCAGTTGTTCTCATCGGGAAGCGAGACAACCTTGGATCGCCGCCCGCCTCGCTCCCACTGGTCTATATTAATGGCACATTGGTGCATTTTACAAATCCTGCAAACCAAATGGGCGTGTAGCAGTGTTCAAAACTGCATGTAGGCACTAACACGTTCTCTTCTTTTGCAGTGCATATTAGGCCCGGTGGAAGATGTTTATAACGACAATCACATCGAATGCTGATATGTCTCCAACGTATCTATAATTTTTGATTGTTCCATGCTATTATATTATCTGTTTTGGATGTTCAATGGGCTTTATTATACACTTTTATTTTTTTTGGGACTAACCTATTAACCGGAGGCCCAACCCAAATTGCTGTTTTTTTGCCTATTTCAGTGTTTCGAAGGAAAGGAATATCAAACGAAGTCCAAACGGAATGAAACCTTCAGGAACATGATTTTCTGAAAAAACATGATCGAGAGGACTTGGAGTGTAAGTCAAGCAATCAACAAGGAGGCCACAAGGCAGGGGGCGCGCCCTCCACCCTCATGGGCCCCTCGTGGCGCCACCGACCTACTTCTTCCTCCTATATATACCTACGTACCCCGAAAACATCAGAGGAGGAGCCGAAAACCTATTTCCACCGCCGCAACCTTCTGTATCCATGAGATCCCATCTTGGGGCCTTTTCTGGCACTTCGCCGGAGGGGGCATTGATCACGGAGGGCTTCTACATCAACAACATAGCCTCTCCGATGATGTGTGAATAGTTTACCTCAGACCTTCGGGTCCATAGTTATTAGCTAGATGGCTTCTTCTCTCTCTTTGGATCTCAATACAAAGTTCTCCTCGATTCTCTTGGAGATCTATTCGATGTAATCTTCTTTTGCGGTGTGTTTGTCGAGATCCGATGAATTGTGGGTTTATGTCAAGATTATCTATGAACAATATTTGAATCTCCTCTGAATTCTTTTATGTATGATTGGTTATCTTTGCAAGTCTCTTTGAATTATCAGTTTGGTTTGGCCTACTAGATTGATCTTTCTTGCAATGGGAGAAGTGCTTAGCTCTGGGTTCAATCTTGCGGTGCTCGATCCCAGTGACAGTAGGGGAAACGACACCTATTGTATTGTTGCCATCGAGGATAAAAAGATGGGGTTTATATCATATTGCATGAGTTTATCCCTCTACATCATGTCATCTTGCTTAAAGCGTTACTCCGTTCTTATGAACTTAATACTCTAGATGCATGCTGGATAGCGGTTGATGTGGGGAGTAATAGTAGTAGATGCAGGCAGGAGTCGGTCTACTTGTCACGGACGTGATGCCTATATACATGATCATACCTAGATATTCTCATAACTATGTTCAATTCTATCAATTGCTCGACAGTAATTTGTTTACCCACCGTAATACTTATGCTCTTGAGAGAAGCCACTAGTGAAACCTATGGCCCCCGGGTCTATTCTCTATCATATTAATCTATCGTTATTTCTATTACCGTTTATTTTTCTTTCTTTACTTTTAGTCTTTATCATAAAAATACCAAAAATATTATCTTATCATCTCTATCAGATCTCACTTTTGCAAGTGGCCGTGAAGGGATTGACAACCCCTTTATCGCGTTGGTTGCAAGGTTCTTATTTGTTTGTGTAGGTGCGTGGGACTTGAGCGTGGTCTCCTACTGGATTGATACCTTGGTTCTCAAAAACTGAGGGAAATACTTATGCTACTTTACTGCATCACCCTTTCCTCTTCAAGGGAAAACCAACGCAATGCTCAAGAGGTAGCAAGAAGGATTTCTGGCGCCGTTGCCGGGAGTCTACGCACAAGTCAAGACATACCAAGTACCCATCACAAACTCGTATCCCTCGCATTACATTATTTCCATTTGCCTCTCGTTTTCCTCTCCCCCACTTCACCCTTGCCGCTTTATTCGCCCTTCTTCTGTTCATCTTTTCGTTTCCTTTGATGTCTTACTTGGATCATTTGCTCGTTTGGTTGGAATAGTTGTTTATTTATTGCTAAACAGAGAACCTAAGATCTATGGATCCTCATCCGCTTGCTAATCTTTTTAAGAGATCCAATTATGATGAACCAATTGCTAGTGAGTTTTGTGCACTAGATTATCTTTATGAAGTCTTGCTTGAAATCCGTGAATCTGGAAATTGTGATGAAGTGATTTATGAAGTGATTCACGATAGATCTTTGAATAAAAAGCATGATTGCAATGATGTTATTATAAATTCTATTAATGTCAATTGTGCTAATAATATGCAAAACCCTAAGCTTGGGGATTCTAGTTTTGCTAGGTCCACTACTTGTTGCAATGATCATGATTGGGGTGATTCTTCTTATGATCTTGAAAATTTATTTAAGCCCCGTGATGAATATGAGATTGATAATAATGTTTGCAATATTATTGAAAGTGGGTTTGGAAGAGTGTCAACTTTAGATCCCACATATTTGGAGAATGTTCAATCTTATGGTATTTTTGATAAAAGTGGGTTTGGAGAGGTCATGACTTTAGTTAATGTTAATCCCACTATTTTGGAAGAGTGTCAACTTCGCATGCATGTGGACCATCTAGAGAATATGTTATGTGATAGCGATATTGTTGAATTTGAATATGATCTTACATGTAATTATTATGAGAGAGGAAAATATGGTTGTAGAAGTTTTCATGTTACTAAATTACCTCTCTTCATGTTGAGATTGCTATCGTCACATTCTTCTTCCTTGCATATGCTAGTTTTTGCTTGCCTTGCAAATTTGTTTGCTTATAATATGCCTATGCATAGGAAGTATGTTAGACTTAGATGTGTTTGTCATGTGTTTTATGATGCTCTCTTTGCGCTTCAAATTCTTGTCTTTCATGTGAGCATCATTGAAATCATCTATGCCTAGTTAAAAGGCTTTAAAGAAAAGCGCTTGTTGGGAGACAACCGAATATTATTCCTTGCTGTTATTCAAAAAATAATTGATCTATCCTATGTTTAGATTTGTTTTTATGTTTTAATTAGTGTTTGTGCCAAGTTAAACCTATAGGATCTTCTTGGATGATAGTTATTTGATCTTGCTGAAAATTCCAGAAACTTTCTGTTCGCGAAAACAATTGTTTAAAATCACAAGAACGTGATAAAATACTGATTCCAATTGCAGTAGATCAATAAACAAATTATCTAGGCCTTCCTATTTTGGTAGATTTTTCTGAGTTCCAGAAGTTTGCATTTGATACAGATTACTACAGACTGTTCTGTTTTTGACAGATTCTATTTTTCGTGTGTTGTTTGCTTATTTTGATGAATCTATGCCTAGTAAAAGAGCTTATAAACCATAGAGAAGTTGGAATACAGTAGGTTTAACACCAATATAAATAAAGAATGAGTTCATTACAGTACCTTGAAGTGGTGTTTTGTTTTCTTTCGCTAACGGAGCTCACGAGATTTTCTGTTAAGTTTTGTGTTGTGAAGTTTTCAAGTTTTGGGTAAAGATTTGATGGATTATGGAACAAGGATTGGCAAGAGCCTAAGCTTGGGGATGCCCAAGGCACCCCAAGGTAAAATTCAAGGACAACCAAAAGCCTAAGCTTGGGGATGCCCAAGGCACCCCAAGGTAAAATTCAAGGACAACCAAAAGCCTAAGCTTGGGGATGCCCCGGAAGGCATCCCCTCTTTCGTCTTCGTCTATCGGTAACTTTACTTGGGGCTATATTTTTATTCACCACATGATATGTGTTTTGCTTGGAGCGTCTTGTATGATTTGAGTCTTTGATTTTTAGTTTAACACAATCATCCTTGCTGTACACACCTTTTGAGAGAGACACACATGATTCGGAATTTGTTAGAATACTCTATGTGCTTCACTTATATCTTTTGAGCTATATAGTTTTTGCTCTAGTGCTTCACTTATATCTTTTAGAGCACGGTGGTGGTTTTTATTTTATAGAAATTATTGTCTCATGCTTCACTTATATTATTTTGAGAGTCTTAAACAGCATGGTAATTTGCTTTAATTAATCCGAATGTGATAGGCATCCAAGATGAGCATAATAAAAACTTCCATATTGAGTTCAAGGGAAAACTGAGGGAAATACTTACGCTACCTTACTGCGTGGGACTTGAGCGTGGTCTCCTACTGGATTGATACCTTGGTTCTCAAAAACTGAGGGAAATACTTACGCTACCTTACTGCATCACCCTTTCCTCTTCAAGGGAAAACCAATGCAGTGCTCAAGAGGTAGCAAATGCCTGCATCTGCATCTCTCAAATATTACTTTGAACTCCTACCGAGGGACCCCACCGGAGATTACACTCGCTAGGTTCTTTCTTGCCAGAGCAAAGGTGCTGAGGGTACTGAGGTTGAACACGCATTTAATTAGGAAAGATCAATGGTATGATTATCAGAGGCGACAGGTACTGCGGAATGGAAGTGCGTCCAAAAATGCCAAACTTCGTATTGGAAGAGCATATGGCAAAGCAATTGGAAGTTATTGTGTCAAACCCATACATGACTTGTCAGCGGCTGATCCCTTTTCAGAAATGACGCAGCTTGCAATGTTTGAATTTGGGCGTTGTAATCTTTGAATTTGAACCTTGCAATATTTATGGTATTTGTTATATTGAACCATTTATGTTCTCTTGTCTCAACGCAAACAGTTCATACGGGTGAACCGCATGTCGTACATCGCGCACACCTTGATCTGGCTGACCGTTTCTTTTGTGTTGCCTAATAAAAAACAGTTCATCCGAGTGAACTGTATGCTATACATCACACACACCTTGATCTGGCTGACCGTTTCTTTTGTGTTTCCTAATCACAAACAGTTCATCCGAGTGAACCATATGCTGTACATCGCACACACCTTCATCTGGCTGCCCGTTTCTTTTGTTCCTCCTCATCGAAAACGGTTAATTGAACTGAACCGTATGCCCTGAATCGCACACGCAACTAAAATCTGAACCACGTTTGATGCATGCGTCATCGCAAATGTTTTGCACCTTTTTGACGTTTTTTTTACACCATCGTTTGTGATTATTGCATCGCACACAGTTTCGTCGAAGGGTCTCTGATCGTAGTGTTGCGTTAGCAGCATCCTGCAGTAGTGTGAGTTGTGAAACTATTCCACATTGTTTCAAATGAAGACCAAACTCATAACTCAAATATTCACCTCCACAATCAGATCGTGGAAACTTTATTTTCTTGTTACCATGATTTTCCACTTTACTCTGAAATTCTTTGAACTTTTTAAATGTTTCAGACTTATGTTTCATCAAGTAGATATACCCATATCTGCTCAAATCATCTGTGAAGGTCAGAAAATAACGATACCCGCTGCGAGCCTCAACATTCATCGGACCGCATATACATCAGTATGTATTATTTCCAACAAGTCAGTTGCTCGCTCCATTGTTCCGAGAACGGAGTTTTAGTCATCTTGCCCATGAGGCATGGTTCGCAAGCATCAAGTGATTCATAATCAAGTGATTCCAAAATCCCATCAGCATGGAGTTTCTTCATAAGCTTTACACCAATATGACCTAAACGGCAGTGCCACAAATAAGTTGCACTATCATTATTAACCTTGCATCTCTTGGCTTCAATATTATGAATATGTGTATCACTAAAATCGAGATTCAACATAAATAGACCACTCGTCAAGGGTTCATGACCATAAAAGATATTACTCATATAAATAGAACAACCATCATTCTCTGATTTAAATGAATAACCGTCTCGCATTAAACAAGATCCAGATATAATGTTCATGCTCAACGCTGGCACCAAATAACAATTATTTAGGTCTAAAACTAATCCCGACGGTAGATGTAGAGGTAGCGTGCCGACGGCGATCACATCGACTTTGGAACCATTTCCCACACGCATCGTCACCTCGTCCTTCGCCAATCTTCGTTTAATCCGTAGCCCCTGTTTCGAGTTGCAAATATGAGCAACAGAACCAGTATCAAATACCAAGGCGCTACTACGAGAATTAGTAAGGTACACATCAATAACACGTATGTCAAATATACCTTTCACTTTGCCATCCTTCTTATCCGCCAAATACTTGGGGCAGTTCCGCTTCCAGTGACCAGTCCCTTTGTAGTAGAAGCACTCAGTCTCAGGCTTAGGTCCAGACTTGGGATTCTTCACTTGAGCAGCAACTTGCTTGCCGTTCTTCTTGAAATTCCCCTTCTTCCCTTTGCCCTTTTTTCTTGAAACTGGTGGTCTTGTTAACCATCAACACTTGATGCTCCTTCTTGATTTCTACCTCCGCAGCCTTTAGCATCGCGAAGAGCTTGGGAATTGTCTTATCCATCCCTTGCATATTATAGTTCATCACGAAGCTTTTATATCTTGGTGGCAGTGATTGAAGAACTCTATCAATGACACTATCATCAGGAAGATTAACTCCCAGTTGAGTCAAGTGGTTGTGGCACCCAGACATTCCGAGTATATGTTCACTGACAAAACTATTCTCCTCCATTTTGCAGCTATAGAACTTATTGGAGACTTCATATATCTCAATTCAGGCATTTGCTTGAAATATTAACTTCAACTCCTGGAACATCTCATATGCTCCATGACGTTCAGAACGTCTTTGAAGTCCCGATTCTAAGCCATAAAGCATGGCACACTGAACTATTGAGTAGTCATCAGCTTTGCTCTGCCAGACATTCATACCATCTGGAGTTGCTCCTGCAGCAGGTCTTGCACCTAGCGGTGCTTCCAAGACGTAATTCTTCTATGCAGAAATGAGGATAATCCTCAAGTTACGGACCCAGTCCGTGTAGTTGCTACCATCATCTTTCAACTTAGCTTTCTCTAGGAATGCATTAAAATTCAAGGGAACGGTAGCACGGGCCATTGATCTACAACAACATAGACATGCAAAAACTATCAGGTTCTAAGTTCATGATAAATTAAAGTTCAATTAATCATATTACTTAAGAATTCCCACTTAGATAGACATCCCTCTAGTCATCTAAATAATCACGTGATCCATATCAACTAAACCATGTTCGATCATCACGTGAGATGGAGTAGTTTTCAATGGTGAACATCACTATGTTGATCATATCTGCTATATGATTCACGTTCGACCTTTCGGTCTCAGTGTTCCGAGGCCATATCTGCATATGCTAGGCTCGTCAAGTTTAACCCGAGTATTCTGCACGTGCAAAACTGGCTTGCACCCGCTGTATGTGAACGTAGAGCTTATCACACCCGATCATCACGTGGTGTCTTGGCACGACGAACTGTAGCAACGGTGCATACTCAGGGAAAACACTTATACCTTGAAATTTAGTGAGGGATCATCTTATAATGCTACCGCCGTACTAAGAAAAATAAGATGCATAAAGGATAAACATCACATGCAATCAAAATATGTGACATGATATGGCCATTATCATCTTGTGCCTTTGATCTCCATCTCCAAAGCACCGTCATGATCTCCATCATCATCGGCTCGACACCTTCATCTCCATCGTAGCATCGATGTCGTCTCGCCAACTATTGCTTCTACGACTATCGCTACCGCTTCATGATAAAGTAAAGCAATTACATGGCGATTGCATTTCATACAATAAAGTGACAACCATAAGGCTCCTGCCAGTTGCCGATAACTTTTACAAAACATGATCATCTCATACAATGATTTATATCTCATCACGTCTTGACCATATCACATCACAACATGCCCTGCAAAAACAAGTTAGACGTCCTCTACTTTGTTGTTGCAAATTTATGTGGTTTCTACGGGCTTCTAGCAAAAACCGTTCTTACCTACGCGTCAAAACCACAACGATTTCTCGTCAAGTGTGTTGTTTTAACCTTCAACAAGGACCGGCCGTAGTCAAACTTGATTCAACTAAAGTTGGAGAAACAGACACTCGCCAGCCACCTGTGTGCGAACCACGTCGGTAGAACCAGTCTCATGAACGCGTTCATGTAATGTCAGTCCGGGCCGCTTCATCCAACAATACCGCCGAATCAAAGTAAGACGTTGGTGGTAAGCAGTATGAATATTATCGCCCACAACTCATTGTGTTCTACTCGTGCATATAACATCTATGCATAGACCTGGCTCGGATGCCACTGTTGGGGAACGTAGTAATTCAAAAAAAATCCTACGATCACGCAAGATCTATCTAGGAGATGCATAGCAACGAGACGGGAGAGTGTGTCCACGTACCCTCGTAGACCGAAAGCGGATGCGTTTAGTAACGCGGTTGATGTAGTCGAACGTCTTCATGATCCAACCGATCCAAGTACCGAACGTACGGCACCTCCGTGTTCAGCACACGTTCAACACGATGACGTCCCTCGAGCTCTTGATCCAGTAGAGGGTCGAGGGAGAGTTCCGTCAGCACGATGGCGTGGCGATGGTGATGATGAAGTTACCGGCGCAGGGCTTTGCCTAAGCACTACGATGATATGACCGAGTTGTTAAACTGTGGAGGGGGGCACCGCACACGGCTAAGAGATTGTCTGTTGTGCTTTGGGGTGCCCCTTGGCCACGTATATAAAGGAGGGGGGAGGGAGGCCGGCGGCCAAGAGGGGCGCGCCATGGGGGAGTCCTACTTGGACTCCTAGTCCAAGTAGGATTTGCCCCCCCCCTTTTCCTTTCTTTCACCGGAGGGAATAGGAAGGAGAGGGAGAGGGAAAGGGAAAGGGAAGGGGGCCCCGCCCCCTCCTCCTTGTCCTATTCGGACTCCCAAGGTGGTGGTGTGCGGCCACCTCCCGTGGGCTTCCCTCTCTCTCCCTTGGTCCCATGTTGGCCCAACACTTCACCGGGGGGTTCCGGTAACCCCTCGGTACTCCGGAAAAATACCCGGATCACTCGGAACCATTCCGATGTCCGAATATAACCTTCCAATATATGAATCTTTACCTCTCTACAATTTCGAGACTCCTCATCATGTCCGTGATCTCATCCTGGACTCTGAACTACATTCAGTCACCAAATCACATAACTCATATAATAACAAATCGTCATCGAACGTTAAGCGTGCGGACCCTACGGGTTCGAGAACTATGTAGACATGACCGAGACACCTCTCCGGTCAATAAACAATAGCGGAACCTGGATGCTCATATTGGCTCCTACATATTCTACGAAGATCTTTATCGGTCATACCGTAATGACAACACACGTTATTCCCTTTGTCATCAATATGTTACTTGCCCGAGATTCGATCGTCGGTATCCTCATACCTAGTTCAATCTCGTTACCGGCAAGTCTCTTTACTCGTTCCGTAATGCATCATCCCGTAGCTAACTCATTAGTTACATTGCTTGAAAGGATTATAGTGATGTGCATTACCGAGAGGGCCCAGAGATACCTCTCCGATACACGGAATGACAAATCCTAATCTCGATCTATGCCAACTCAACAAACACATTCGGAGACACCTATAGAGCATCTTTATAAACACCTAGTTACGTTGTGACGTTTGATAGCACACAAAGTGTTCCTCTGGTATTCGGGAGTTGCATAATCTCATAGTCAGAGGAATATGTATAAGTCATGAAGAAAGCAATAGCAATAAAACTAAACGATCATTATGCTAAGCTAACGGATGGGTCTTGTCCATCACATCATTCTCTAATGATGTGATCATGTTCATCAAATGACGACACATGTCTATGGTTAGGAAACTTAACCATCTTTGATTAACGAGCTAGTCAAGTAGAGGCATACTAGGGACACTCTATTTGTCTATGTATTCACACATGTACTAAGTTTCCAATTAATACAATTCTAGCATGAATAATAAACATTTATCATGATATAAGGAAATATAAATAACAACTTTATTATTGCCTCTAGGGCATATTTCCTTCAGCTCTTTCATCTTCTCATCGTTGCTTCTAACCATCTTAACATCTTCAACCGAGTTAGGTTTTGGTTTACCTGCAAACTTGGCTAAGATTAATGTTTGGATCTCTGCAATTTTAGCCACTTGTGCTTCCATATTCTTGGATCTTGCTTCAAATATCTGCACATCATTTGTTAGTCCAACAACCTTACTGGTCAATTGGCCAAGTAAGTTATCATGATTCTTCAAGATATTCTTGAAGTTTTCATTCTGCTCAGTTTGACAAGCAATAAAACTTTGAAGAGTTTCTTCAAGAGTATTTCTATTGCTGCTATTATCTCCATTAAAATTATCTGATGCTACTCCATTACTAGGATAAGGAAGGCTGGGAGCATAACCATTATTTTTCTAGTTGGGATTATAGCTATTACAATCAATAAAATTCACATCACTAGTTTCTTCACTAATGATGGCATTCACGTTTACCTCTTCTTTACCTTTCACCACTGAGATAAGTTCATCAAGTTTGGCTGTCAACTCCATGCTGATTATTTCAATGGCATTCACCCTCTTGGCGGTGGCTCTCTCAACATGCCATTGGTCATGGTTCTCTTGCATATCATCAAGTAGTTTCTTGACATCATCCGTGGGCTTTCACATGATTATTCCTCCTGCAGCTGTATCAAGCACAGTTTTTGACATGTTATTTAAGTCATTATAAAACATATGAAGGATTAACCATTCCTCCATTCCATGATTGGGATAGTTCCTTATAGCTTCTTCCATTCTATCCCACACAAGTGCTAGTGGCTCACGTTCTTCCTGCTTGAAATCTGTAATCTGAGAACGTAATTGCATAATTTTTGCAGGTGGAAAAACCTTAGATAAAAATTTGCTGCAACAATCAGCCCAAGAAGTAATACTGCCTCTAGGTAGATCTAGAAGCCATACCTTTGCTTTTCCTCTCAAAGATAAAGGAAATAGATGCAACTTTAAAGCGTCAGGGTCATAATCTCTAATGTGTGTCATGTTGCACAATTCAGTAAAATTCTACAAGTGCATACCGACATCTTCAGAAGCAGAGCCTCCAAATTGGTTTGGTCGAACCATGGAAACTAAGTTCAGTTTGATCTCATACTCAGTGGTTGCAACCTTAGGTTGTGCTATTGGTTCATGCATGAAGTTATTGCTGGGAGTAGCAAAACTCCCTAGATTACAAGCCATAGTAATCTTTTTAGTTTTTTCAACTGACAAGACTAACAACAAAAATAAAACTTAAACTAAAAATAGAAAGGTAAAAACAAAAACTTAAACTTAACTTTAACAAAAACTCTAAATACAAATACTAGGAACACTAAACTCCTCCTCGGCAACGGCACCAGAAAAAGGGCTTGATACCTCCTTTTATTGATCCGGCATTGGAATAGAAAGTGTATCAAGCACCTATTCACCAGAGGTGGCCCTAGGTTATTGAACCCACAAGAGAAAGATTCCCTTGAAGCGATGGTCTCTAGCAAGCTTATGTTAAAGTGTCAATTCCAACTTTTGACCGGATCAAGCAAGCAAATAGTGATTCAAACACTTATAATAAAAAGAGGTACGACTATGAGGTCTTAATCCTTACAACCATGTATTTGTGTTGGGACCAAATATGATCTTAATTTGTGCGCTAGAAGTCACCCATCGAGATGTGCTTGTTATGGATCGAAGTGGGGGATGTGCCCAAATAACATCTTGACCAGCACGCGTCCTACATCAAGAATCAGTTGTCCTACCGCAGACCCTATCGTCACTCAGGGTTGCCTCGATAACTAATATAATGAAATCAGACAAGATCTTTGAGCGTTTAATGACTACACTTCATGAATTCCCAAAGATAGGATCTGTGTTACCCTATTGAACCTTACTGTCACCGGTGTTCGGTATAACACTTCATGGTCTCCTTGCTCCTAGCCTCACTAGTGCTCGATCTCCATGATCTTGGGTACCTGCAGGCATGAAGATCGCGGACAAGACAACAAACATCTACGGAACAATTTTATTTCACACATACGGGATGTTAATTCAAAGCCCTTCCATTGATCCCCACAACAAATACATAGGGTTGCAAGGCCTATGCCTCAACCCATACCTTACCGAACTACTCACACATGGAGATCAGACCGCGGTAAGAAAACATTGAAGAACACATCTTGAAGATAGATTGATTGCAAATATGTCTTATAATGGATGCCTGTTGTGATGCACGATTACAAGTATGAACTAGACGAGGAAGCACTATGGTGGTGATGGTGGCTATGGAGATGGAAATGGCAGCGGGTAGGGTTTGTGGATGAAGAATAAGATGATGTTCTGGCTTCTGTCGACGCTCTCCTGTTGACATTTCGATGGGGTCCCCTTTGTAAAAGGTGTCCAGATAGATGATCTGCCTCGGTTTCCATGCCATATGGAAGCTCATATGGGCCATCTATTTTGTGTTGTCTTCGCAGAAATACCTCCTATTGGTTCATTCTTTCTCCATTTTTCTTCCTTTTCATTTCCACACATGATTTCTTCCCTTTCTGGCTCATTTCTTGTGGAAACACATCAAAGAGAGGATTTGTGGAATCTGCATTCATTAGTCATTAGTGGCAATATCGGAGCAGATATCTCTTTTTTAAATGAAATATCTCGGTTTAAACAGAGGTGAATGAGTGTAAAAATATCACTCATTACTCACAAACCAATCCAATGCGCAAAGAAAGAAGTGCCAAAGCATTTGGATGAAGCCACACACAAAGGATGACGACAAAACTAATTTGTGAACGTAAGAGAGATATTGAACAAGATCTCAAGATCGACGCAGAGCAAAAAGGGTCAACCTTTTGGTTGAGAGTTCACTGCTAATTCCATGAACGCAAGAAGTTCCCGCCGTACATGTTTGAGAGCAAGCGTGGTTGGGTGTACATCTCGATGCATCGGGGGCTCATACAACAAGGGTGCAACAAGTTTTGTGTAGCCTTGAGAGCATCGATGGTTGTCCCTTGAGTGGCCTCGGCATCAAAGACATGGTATACAATTCCTCCATGTTCATTCCCGTTTCTGTTGTTTGATGCTTGCATGTTGATTGCGCATATAAATATACATTCGTGTCCTCAATTGTAGGAATTCCAAGCTTTGGAAGCATTCAAGGCCCAACACGGAAACAAGTCGTTCACCCTCACCCATTGTTGGATGCTCATAAAAGACGATGAGAAGTTCAAGGAGCAATATGCCGCCCTCAAGAAGAATGGAGGGTCGCAAGCCGCCGAGGACCATGGTGAGGTAGAGAAGCGGTCATGGGGAAAGACCAACTACAAGAAGGAGAAGAAGCGTGATGCAGCAACATTTGCCTTGCAAAACTTTGCAAGGCATGATGACCCAAAAGGAAACAAGAGAGGAGATGTGTCGCCAAGATAAAGCAGAGAAATTGAAGGCCTACATCGAGATACAAAGGATGAAGCTCAAGATGGAGGTGGAAATGCAAGCGAAGAAGTTCGAGATGGAGGCAGAAATACACACGAAGAAGCTAGAAATGGAGGTGGACATGCAAGCGGAGAAGCTCGAGATAGAGGCGACTAAAGCCAAGACCAAAGCAAAAGAAGTGGTGCTCGCTTGCATGATGAAGGAGGTGGAGATCATGACGGTGGACTTGAGCATGGTGTCCCCGAGAAGGAGGCCTTGGTTCCATAAGATGCAAAAAGAGATGCTCAAGCTTGATGATTGGTCTATGGCGGAGAGCACCATCTTTTTGTATGCCGGCAAGTGTGCCGGCAGGACCACGGACGAGATGTATGGTGTGATTGAACTACTGCCTTTTTTGTGTGCTGGCAACTGTGCCGGTGATACATCTCCAACGTATCTATAATTTTTGATTGTTCCATGCTATTATATTATCTATTTTGGATGTTTTATATGCATTAATATGCTATTTTATATGATTTTTGGGACTAACCTATTAACCTAGAGCCTAGTGCCAGTTCCTGTTTTTCTCCTTGTTTTAGAGTTTTGCAGAAAAGGAATACTAAACGGAATGAAACTTCCACGATGACTTTTCTTGGACCAGAAGACATCCAGAGGGCTTGGAGTGCATGTCAGGAAAGCCACGAGGCGGCCACAAGGTCGGGAGGCGCGCCTAGGGGGTAGGGTGCGCCCCCACCCTTGTGGGCCCCTCGTGACTCCACCGACCTATTTCTTCCGCCTATATATTCTCAAATATCCCAAAACCTTCCATGAGAGCCACGAAACCACTTTTCCACCGCCGCAACCTTCTGTACCCGTGAGATCCCATCTAGGGGCTTTTTTCGGCGTCCCGCCGGAGGGGGATTCGATCATGGAGGGCTTCTACATCAACACCATTGCCTCTCCGATGAAGCGTAAGTAGTTTACCACAAACCTACGGGTCCATAGCTAGTAGCTAGATGGCTTATTCTCTCTCTTTGATTCTCAATACCATGTTCTCCTCGATGTTCTTGGAGATCTATTCGATGTAATACTCTTTTGCGGTGTGTTTGCCGAGATCCGATGAATTGTGGATTTATGATCAGCTTATCTATGAATATTATTTGAATCTCCTCTGAATTCTTATATGCATGATTTGATATCTTTGCAAGTCTCTTCAAACTATCGATTTGGTTTGGCCAATTGATTGGTTTTTCTTGCAATGGGAGAAGTGCTTAGCTTTGGGTTCAATCTTGCGGTGCTCGATCCTAGTGACAGAAGGGGAACCGACACGTATTGTATTGTTTCCATCGAGGATAATAAGATGGGGTTTTCATCATATTGCTTGAGTTTATCCTGCTACATCATGTCATCTTACTTAATGCGTTACTCTGTTCTTATGAACTCAATACTCTAGATGCAGGCAGGAGTCGGTCGATGTGTGAAGTAATAGTAGTAGATGAGTAGATGCAGGCAGGAGTCGGTCTACTTAACACGGACGTGATGCCTATATTCATGATCATTGCCTTAGATATCGTCATAACTTTGCGCTTTTCTATCAATTGCTTGGCAGTAATTTGTTCACCCACCGTAATATTTTCTATCTTGAGAGAAGCCTCTAGTGAAACCTATGGCCCCGGGGTCTACTTTCCATCATATAATTTTCCGATCTGCAATTTTAGTTTCCTATTTACTTTCTTTGCAATCTTTTACTTTCCGTTCCCTAAACCAAAAATACCAAAAATATTACTTTACTGTTTATCCATCTATATCAGATCTCACTTTGCAAATAACCGTGAAGGGATTGACAACCCCTTTATCGCGTTGGGTGCAAGTTGGTGTTTGTTTGTGCAGGTATTCGGTGGCTTGTGCGTTGTCTCCTACTAGATTGATACCTTGGTTCTCAAAACTAAGGGAAATACTTACTCTACTTTGCTGCATCACTCTTTCCTTTTCAAGGTAAAAAAAACCAACGTAAGCTCAAGAGGTAGCAGCCGGCTGTTGGCATGTGTGCCGACAATGAACAGTGTGTTGTTTTTTGGAGGCTGACATGTATGTCGGCCGCTGGCATGGCCGCCGTCATGAGCTGTGGCCGCTGGCCTTTTTTAATGCAAATTTGCTTCGTATGCTAACAAAAAATGCGTCGGCCGGTTGGCTGCACCGGTCAGACACAGGTGGACAGCGAGCGCCCAGCCGACCCAAACAGACAAACCGCGCATCCGTTTGCGTCGACGCGTTGGAGTTGCTCTAATTACCCCACCCCAATGAGCTAAGTGCATGTAGAAAGTAATGAGACCATGTGTTGAATGTTAGGCTAGTCATGGTGGGGAGTATCATATACTAGTATCATGCATTTGATACTAGTGTATGATACTAACTTCATAGTGCATAGTATCATAGAGTACTATCATAGATAATCTTATTTATGACCATGCATGACACAAAGTAGCACATCATTAATTATGATACGGTATCTACCTATGTTAGGCTGGTCGTAATGGTGAGTACCATATACTAGTATCATGCATATGATACTAGTGTATGATACTATGTTTGTAATGCATAGTATCTTAGGTTGCCTTATTAATTGCCATGTACTCCCTCCTTTCCGGTTTATAGGGCTCAACTCAAAAATCTCACCAACCAAGGTACATGGTGAGTGGTGGAATATTTTTTGTAGTTTGCAAAAAGCACCTAATTAATGCTCTTGTTTTCCTCAAAAAATTATGTTTATCAATGCATTAATTGCAATGCATGCATGCATAAAGTACATTTTTTTAGAGTACGCCAAAGGCGTACCATACCTTTATAGAAGAAGAGAGCAAGCGTTATTTACAAGAGTTACAGGAAAGAAAAAGAGCTTCCGAAGGGAAGCGCACACCCTAGGGCACCCAACTAGCTAGCCTATGCCAACACTCTCACAAAACGAGCCATAACCTCCTCCACCCAAGCCCGCCAGTCTCCATTCTTTTAGCTCCGCGATGATGGCAAGGGCCAGCTCAGATGCGGTCTTCTGCTGGTTGATCCGGTGAAAAACTCTGGCATTGCGTTGCTTCCAAAGAGCCCATGTGGTCGCGATGATGACCGTGTCAAAGCCGCGCTTAAATATTTTTCTGAAGTTAGTCCTCGTGGCCAGCCACCAGTCAAGAAGAGTATCCTCCGGTCTAGGGACGCTACCTGTGAAGCTCAAAGTCTCAAAAATGTAGTGCCACACTTCCCTAGCGTAAACGCACTGAGTGAGAATGTGCTCCGCATTGTCCTCGTCTTGAAGACACGTGAAGCAGGAGGACGGAGCATCCTGGAGTCCATGTCTGAATCTCCTGTCAGAAGTCCAAATCCGGTGCTGAATTGCCAACCAAACGAAGAGTTTGCACTTCAGGAGAGCCCAACTTCTCCAAATGCAAGTGGCATAGGGTGCCCTTTCAGTGCCTTGGGAAAGACGATTGTAGGTGGACTTTGCGGTATAGGATCCAGATAGGTCAGCCGGCCACGAGAAAGTATCGTCCCTAGTGGGGTCGCGATTGATCGTACTGATCGCGAGGTTAAGATGTAAAAGCTGCATGTGGCCAACAAAGTTAACCTCTCCACTGATATCATGCAGCCATCGCCCCTCCAAAAGCCCATCCTCGACCGTGCGGCGATTGATCGTACGCGTGTCCACTAGAGCGTGGATGAGCGGCGCGATGTCCTTGACCGCAAAGCCATGGATCCATCGATCTCTCCAGAACAAGACCTTACTGCCCTTCCCCACAATGATGTGCACCATGCTGTCAAAAACCTCCCGAGCCTCTCTATCGACCGCCATGGGCAAGCCTTGCCAAGGCCTGTCAGGATCCGTTCTTCTGAGCCACTCCCATCGAACTCTCAAGGCCAACCCTTGCAATTGAAGATTAAGAACGCCCAAACCACCTTGCCAAGTCGGTTTGCAAACCGAGTTCCATGCCATGAGGCATTGACCGCCATTCACTTTCTCCTTGCCAGCCTAGAAAAATGAGCGCATCCATTGGTCGATCTCTTCAAAAAGCCAAGCTGGAGCCTCCGCGATCATGAAGTGATGTATGGTTTTGGCCGCGATGACCGACTTAACGAGCACCAAACGTCCTGGGCGATGAATAAGCCCTCTTTGCCAGGTCGGGCCGAAGCTCTTGGCTTGGTCGATCATGGGCTGCCAATCGGCCCTCGAAAGCTGTCGGATGGCAAGTTGGAGACCAAGGTATTTGCACGGAAAGTTGCCCAAACGACAATGCAAGATGGACTGCACCCGGTCTCGGTCGCTGATATCCCCATGGATCAAGATGGCCATCGACTTATGATAGTTGATTTTAAGCCCATAGGCCTCCCCAAACACATGTAACACCGATCTGACAAATGTGAGGTCCAGCTCCTTTGGTTTAACAAATAAGACCACGTCGTCTGCGTAGATCGACACCGACTGATGAGCTTCGATGCCCGGAAAATTTCCTATAACACCTAAGTTGGCAGCCTTGATCATGATGCGTGACAACACATCCATGGCAATGACGAATAGCAGGGGAGAGATAGGATCCCCCTGCCTGAGGCCCTTGACATGAGTGAAGCTTCTGCCGGGAACTCCATTGACAATCACTTTGGTGGTGGCGGTCCGTAGGAGAATAGAGATCCAACCGCACCACTTTTGGCCGAATCCTTTGCTCCTCATCACATCCGTCAGGAACGACCAATTGAGCGAATCAAAAGCCTAGTGATGTCAAGCTTCAAAAAAGCGATGTCCGCCTTGCGAGCGTGTAACTTCCTGGCCACTTGCCTAACAAGGAGGAAATTGTCGTGTAGATGCCTCCCACAGATGAAAGCTGACTGGTTGGTCGTGACGATTTCTTTCATTCTTCTGCGCGCTCTCATCGCGAGTAACTTGGCAAAAATCTTAGCCACACTGTGCGGGAGGCTAATGGGCTGAAAATCTCCAACCTCCTCCGCGTCCGGCTTCTTCGGTATAAGGACAATGTGGGCTCGGTTAAGCTTACCGAAACCACGGCCATCTCCAACATAGAGCTTAAGAAACACCGCCATGATCTCATGCTTGATGATGGGCCACACCTTCTGATAAAAGGCCGCGGTAAACCCATCCGGCCCTGGTGCCCGCTCCGGGTGCATCTCCTTGATTGCGCTCCAAACTTCCTCTTCTGTGAATATAGTGTCCAACTCCGAGAGATCAAGCTGAGCCATATCCAGGAAACTAAGATCGACGTCGACGTCGCGAGCTAAAGCCTGCCCCAACAACTGTTCGTAGGCATCCGAGAAGATCTCCTCATTTCTCTCTTGCTGCGAGACCAGCTCTCCGTTGTGCATGATGTGAGGGATGAAGTTTTTGGTTCTCCTTCCATTAGCCACCGCTTGGAAGAGCTTGGTGTTGGCATCCCCTTCACGAATCCATCTCAAGCGAGAGCGTTGTCTCTCAATGGTTCGCTGGAGAGAGGCCAAACCCAAAAGCGCGTGCTTAAGTGTTCTTCTCAACCACCTCTCTCTCCATTCAAGCTAACGGGACTCCATCGCTCTGTCCAGTCTGAGGATGACATAGTTGGCGATCGCCATCTAAATTTTATGTTGCCAATCTTGCGTTGGCCCCAGGCTTGCAGGGCTGAGGCGGTGTTCCTAAGCAACGCATTGAGCCTCTTGAAAGGGTCAGCAATGTCATCCTCACACACCCAGGCGTCTTTCACAGCTTGCTCAAAACCCTCCAAACGAGTCCAGCAGATCTCAAACCGAAACCTACGCTTTGGGCAGAATGGGGCAGAGGTAGACAAATGAAGTGGTGCATGATCCGAGATATTGGAGGAGAGAGCTTGAAGCAGCACATCCGGAAAGTTGAGCTCCCAATCTACCGAGACCAGGACCTGGTCGATCTTAGTCATCACCAACTGATCTCTTTCATTAGACCAAGTAAAACGCCTACCATGCATGTATAACTCCTTAAGCTCGTTGTTATCCACGAACGCCTTGAACTTCCGCATAAAGTACATGCATTGGTCAATTTTCTCAACCAAATTGAGCCTTATAAAATGGAAAAACTAAAATTTTGAGATAAGCCCTATAAACCGGACAGGAGGGAGTATGACACAAAGTAGTACAACATTTAATATGATACGGTATCATGATATGATACCACATCATCTCTTTCCTCATTTAATTGTGTGCCACATCATTTAAAAAGTCTAGTTGGTATGCGTGATACCACTTATGATACTCCCATTACGACCAGCCTTACTCTAACCTTCTCTCCATTCCTTTTTCTGCCACATCAGCGTGTTTGCTATTCCCGAGTGCATGATACCGGCTAAGACGCCACCACTATGGCCAGCCTTATTGGTCGTGATTACAGTGTGACGCGAGAGAAGCTTTTTTTTCTACTTTAAAGTGCACTGAGAAGATAGAAATACACTTTTTTGGACAAATTTTAATTGCCAAAGTACACTTATTCGCGGACAAAGGAAATATGAGGCATGCATCACAATAAATGAGATCCCTATGATACAAAATATGCTATGCATTGTACAGGTAGTATTGTACACTAGGATGCATCACTGTAACTAGCCATAGCCACAGGTAAAAACATTAAATTAGAAAAAGAAAGAAATAGAGAAAGTGAAAAAAAGTACCCCCTCGTATATTAGGCTCCTCGTTTTTTGAGGCAAAATTTGACCATGCATTTGTGTAACAAAATTTAAGTTATAGGTAAGCAAAAATAATACAATTGAAACTTCTTCCAAAAATAAATTCACCAGTATATGTAAGCAAAAATAATACAATTGAAACTTCTTTCAAATACAAATTCAACAATACATGTAAGCAAAAATACCACATATATTTCAAAATTTGAAGACTAATAAACTCAGACCAAGGAAGTAACTAATAAGAGTAGCTGTTGTTCCACTACTACTTATTTTTGCTCTTCAATCATCCAATCACTGATAACTCGGTTTGTCTCTAGACCAAATCAACCAAGAGTGCGCTGCAATGATTCGTTTCATTGTAAGTGGATTAGCAGCTATGTATACTCGGACGCATCATGAGGCCATGATAGAGCGCCTTTCGCGTGTTCGCTTCTTGTTAGGACGATGTGCAATGCACGCTTCCTAACGGATAACGCTGTCGATCCAAAAGGATCGATCATGCGCGATGACAGACGAGCAGTACGTAGCAGCATCGCATGCCGCCACCGCCACCGCTGCGGCGCTCTCTCGGGCGCATTGCGTTGCAAGGACACCAAGAAGCGGTTAATAAAAACGCGAAACCCCAGCCGGCGGTGCCCGTGGAGCATGGACCCCGCCCACCGTCGTTGGTGACCGGGACAGCGGCGGCGAGGAGAGTTGACGACGGTGGTGGTGCGCGTGCCAGCCATTCATGTCACAATTATCGGGCCCAGAAAGCGCCTCGAACTCCACGCGCGCTCGTCGGAATCATCCCGCCCGGATTCGAAACACCGAGCAAAAAGCCGCGACCAAAAGGTAAAACCCCACTGCGCTGCCTTCCCACGCTTGGCTGCAGCCGCTGCTGCACACTCCCAGTCCCTGTTCCACCACCTTCTGTTCGTCCGTGTCACCGGGTGCGTGCGACGGTCAGCTACAGATTAATCGCGAATCTAGGCGCCGATTAACATAACCTTTCCTCCCATCATCACGCTGAAAAGGCCCTCGAAAGCCAGGCGTCCGTGCTTTAGTAATTTGTTCGTTTGTTACAGGCTTTACTTGCTTACCAGTTTGGGCTTTGGGCTTTATGCTTTCTACCCTTGCCTGCACTGCACTGCAGGCCAGTGCGCCTGGCACCACCATCACCATGTGCGGCGCGGCGCGGTGCGGTGCCTCCTCGCTCCGTATTTACTCCCACCACTCGCTGTCGCTCCACGGCTACTTGTTCGAGCTCCAGGGACCAGACGGTAGCACAAGCACAAGCAGCGAGGAGCAGGACAAGCGCTGTGGAAGGAAGAGATGGGAGCTTCCAGCGTGCAATGCTCCTCCTCCGTGCTCGCGTTGCTGCTCTGCTCCTTGCTCATGCATCCGTCGCAAGCATACAAGGTACGTGCGGTGCGTGTGTACTGAATTATCGATGTCTTCACGTCACGTACGTGGGTGTAACGTTGCGTTTACTTGCGGCGATGCGGTGCTCAGCTGCATGAGGAGAAGGTGCCGCTGAGCTTCATCGTGCCGGACCCCTCGCCGGTGCTGTCGCCGCCGCCGGTGACCGGCGCCGACGACGACGACGGGATGAGGCCGAGGCTGCCGACGGAGCGGTGGAAGCGGGGCCGGGGCGAGGAGAGGCGGGCCCGTGGCGGCGCGCACGCGCCGGCGCCTGCGCCGTGGTCGGCGGGCCCGGCGCGCGCGCCAGCCCCATCCTACGCGCCGGCGCCGGACTCCGGAAGCGGGGCGCCGGTCATCGAGAGCAGCCCCGCCGTGCCGGTTCCGCGCGGCGTCAGGGACACGGCCACCATCCTGCCCATGCCCGCGCCCGGCGTCAAGCGGCAGGTGCGTACTGCCGCCGGTTCCACCACCCGCGTCCTCTCCTTTACTTAACTCCCTTTTGCTTCTTTCCATGCTCCGTCAATCTCCATTGATTTGCTTTCACATTTCACTCACCACTTCGATTTTCCTGTTCTCTCTTTGACATTTTGGTCCATCTTTTGCAGGACGTGGGCGGAGCTGCTTTGGCTCGACCCGGTATGGCGCCGCTGGTGGTAGGGCTCGTCATGATGGCGTCTTTAGGAGCTTTATTATGCTAGAAGTTTTTTTCTTTTTGATCTGTAGTGGTGGTAGTAGCCGTAGCCAGTGTCGCAGAGCCGATGCCGATGAAGCTTTTCATTTTTCTCCTCCTTTCTCGCTGTCTTTCAGTGCTAATCCTTTGTAAACAAAGCTCGTCTTCCTTTGTTTTGGCCGCCTTCTTTGCCTTCCTTTCTGCTCCTAGGCTAAAAGTCGCTGCTTTCTTCCGTGGATGGCACACCATATGCCATGCGCACGATAAAGCGCTGCGTGGTATTCGTGGCAGAAAGGGGAAAGTAAAGATAAAAAAGCTGCGTGGTGGTATGGGTATATAGTATACCGATGCATATTCTTAAGCCAGCCCAGGGTGTGAAGAGCACGACGGAAATCTTATTCTGGCTGACGTTCCAAGAGGATGGCAAAGAACCTTTTTTACGGCAGTTTTAGTTTTGAGACGATCTCTTTTCTGACAGAAACTATCATGTCGCTCTAATGTCATCTCTCACAAATAAAACTGCTAGCGAAATGGTTCGCAAATGTCACCCCTCCCAGCAAACGTTCTTCAGCTAAAGGGGTCCATAGAAAAAGAAATAGGACCGTAAACCCAACTCAAACTGTGTGGATAGTAAATATTTTGGTGTTCACCAAAATTATTGAAATTTAACTAATCACATTGACATCTCATAGGAAGTGAAACCGCCATGGCCTATTATGGTCTCTGAGACGACACATTCCTACCACTACCGCTAGTGGGACATCTCACGTTCTACCTCCTCGTCCTTGTTTTCCTCACGCTCTACGCCATCCTAAGACTACCTCTATAGTGGGGAGTAACATATGTGTGGTAACATGCAACACTTTATTTATTAGACTATAGACTCATCTTGCCTTGATATGTGTGATGTTACTCATACAAGTAGTAACTAGCTATGTTACCACATGCCTCTCTTTCTTCATTTATTGTTTGCCACATCATCTATTTTATCTAGATATATGTAATGTTACTACCTATGTTACTCCCATTGTGGGTAGTCTAACACCCTCATGGCAAGCCATTGAAGGGTACGACTAGCTCGCCTTGCAGCTCCGCAGATGGCGTATTCTACGTGACACTCATTTTCATGGCGTTTGGGACCACCAAGAACTGGTTGTGTGTGCCACCGTTCAAGACCGACCAACTTGACAACTGTGGTGACCCTGAGGCCTCCTCCCTAGATCATTAAGATCATTAAGGGGGTGTTTGGTTCAGAAGTCCTGGGACTTTTTATAGTCCCTGTAAAAAAAGTCCCTCCCGTTTGGTTTCTAGAGATTTTTTTTAGTCTCTGGGACTAAAAAGTCCTTGAACCAAACACCCCCTTAGCACTAGGGAGCCAACAACTGGCACTTGTGCGTGGCTATGTGAGTCGTGGACCATTCGCAAGTGACGGCTCGATCATCTCGGCGGGAGCTCCCATGGCGCTACCTTCTGCGTTGGAAAGTAGCGATGGCGCTCACATGCGCCCAAGCAGGGCGCGGGCCATCAACACGATTTGCCCACTAGTCCTTGCTGGTCGTCCGCTAGTTAGTTTTTTTTTTGCTTTTTTGTGTTGTTGATCTAGTAGAAAAACCTAGCCAATTTTTTAAATATTTATGAAATAAAAAAAGGTTTAAGGATTTTATAGAAAAAACTCATCCATTAGAGGAAAAGTACATCGATTTTCGAAAAAAGTTCATCAATTTTGAAAAAAAATCACAAATTTCAAAAGAGTTCATCAATTTTTAAAAGAAAAACGATTAAAAACATCCGGCTGATTTTTCACTCGCGTAAACCGCGTCGCTCGCCAGCCACGTGTCCCTCTGTGGACCGACATATCGGCTCTCTCTCTCGTCCCACCTTATCTCTTCACAGCCGCACGACCACGGGCGCTCTCTTTCCTATATCTCATTCTCCTCCACCGCTAGAAGCATCCGCTAGCGCCGCCGCAATCCGTCGTAGCCTACGGCTCTTGCGCGGTCATAATCCGTTGTCGCGTCACAGCACTCCCGTAGCCGACGGCGCTGCACCGCAGTATCCCCCGCGCTGCATTGTATCTTCCGTCGTCGGAGTCGCAACTTTCTGCCATGGCCACCGCACTGCGTCGCAGCACCCGTCGCCGGCAACGCAGCATCCGCCATGGCCCTCGGCGCTGCATCGCAGCTTTCGCTGTTGTCGCCTCGTGCTGCGTCGCAAACTTCCACCATGGCCGCCCTGCTACGTCGTCGAGCAACGCTGCATCGCAGCATCCACCATGGCCGCCAACGCTGCATCTCAATTTCCGCCGTCGTCGCTGCCTGCTGCGTTGCAGCTTCTGCCATTGGCCCCAGCGCTGCATCTCAGTTTCCACCGTCGTCGCTGCCTGCCGCGCTGCAACTTCCGCCATGGCCGCCATGCTGCATCACAGCACTCGTCGCCATCGATGGAGCTTCGCCGGGGGAGCCGGTGTTGCGATGAAGCTCCGTTGAGGCCGTCTAGTGCTTCAATGGAGCTTCGCCGGAGGGCCAACAGTGCTGCAATGGAGCTTCGCCGGTAGCCGTCGGGGCTGGGATGAAGCATCATCGAAGCGGCATGTGTTTCAATGGAATATCGCCGGCGGCGGCAAGTGCTGCGGTGAAGCGCCGCCCCACCGATGTTGTCGTTGCAGTGAAGCGTCGCGGCGGCTACCTGGGCTCCGATGCAGCCGGCGGCTACTGGTGCTGCGAGGTCGAAGCAAGAGAGGGGCCTGTTGTACGATGTGAGGAAGAGATCGTGCGTGCGTTGACCATGCAGACCAGCTGAGAGAAAGGATCCGACGAGTGTGATGGGGCTGATCGAACGGTCAGGGAGGCGGCTTAAATCTTCCTGGCATCAGCCGGTTGATTTGTAGCACTGGCCTTTTTAAAAAGGGTCATTGATTTGGAAAAAAATTGATTTTGGGAAAAAGAGTTCAGAAAATTTTAAAAAATATATAAATTCGAAAAAAGCTAACATAAATTAAAAAGGTTCATCAATTTGAAAAAGAGTTCACGGTTTTTTTAAGTTAATAAATTTGAATTTTTTGCACATTTAAGAAAATAAAAAAAAGAAAGAGAAAACACAAACAAGAAATAACTGCGTTTCTCAGCGTTGCATATAAAAGAAAAAAAGTAAACTAGCACAACAATTCCGGTGACCAACTTGGTTAGTGCAATTCATACTGACCGAAAGGTGTGCGATTCTTATCATGTCACGCGCATGTTTCTTGGGTTTAAAATAGAGAAAACAAATTAAGTGCCACAACGGAGGGAGTGTGCGCCAAGTTGCAGAATGCACTATAACGGGCATCTGAAGCGCCTGAAGCGCCAAATAGGAAATGCCCGTCTCGCGCTGCTCGGTTGCCACCTCGTTGATTACTCTCTTTTTTATGTATACTCGTCGGCTGCTTGCTGTAAAAAAAATTGTTGGCTCTGGAAGGAAAAGACACCAGTTCTCTAAACAAAGCCCGAGAGTTTAAACATTGTGTAGAATAGACGCATGATTTTCTGAAGAGAAAAAGGGCATTTGAAGAAGTTCGCGATTTTGAAAGCACTTCACGAATTCTAAAAAGTTTGCGAATTTGGAAAAATTGACGGATTTGAGAAAAAATGTGCTACCTTCAAAAGTTCAGGAATTCCAAAAAAAATCATAATTTGATACAAAATTGCAAATTTGAAGAAAGACCAAAAACTTGAGAGCGGATCATGAATTTGAGAAAAGATCATGAATTTGACAAAAATTTCATGAATATGTAAAAAATATTTGCACATTTGGAAAAGGTTCACGAACTAAGAAAAAAAATCATGAATTTGAAAAAAACATGAATCAGAAAACGAAAAAGAAAAGAAAAGGGGAAAATGTAAAAACCCCAAAGATGACCCATCCTTCAAAAATAAGAGAAGAAATCACCCTAGAAAAGCGGGAAAACCTTCTTGAAGGTTCCCGAAACTGGTTGGGGGAGACTAAATCGGGTTGTCCGCTTAAACGAACTACACGAGCGAGCGGTGTGCGTCCCGTACCGTTTGTACTTATATAAGCGCCAAATAGGTTCTGGCGGTGACCCCGTGGAGACACGGGCTCCCCTATATCTCGCCTTGAGCGACTCGAACTACCGACTCGCTGAATGGGCGAGCGAGATGGGCCGGCCCATGCACGCGGGAGGCCACAACATGTTTTTCTATTTTTATTTTTAATGTTTTTTTTGCTTTATTTTTGTACCTTTGTTTATTCTCTGAAATATTCTAAATACATTTATTGCAAAAAACAGTAAAATGTTGAACAAGTATTTGAAAATGTTGAACGAGTATTTGAATTTTTTTAACAAGTATTTGAAAATGTTGAATAAGTACTAAAATATATTGAACAAGTCTTTGGAAAATGTTGAACAAGAGCTTGGACAATGTTGAACGTGTATACAAAAAATATTGATCTCTTATTA